>NW_015387134.1:237917-328238 GCF_001527695.2 Protobothrops mucrosquamatus
AGAAGAAGAAGAAGAAGAAGAAGAAGAAGAAGAAGAAGAAGAAGAAGAAGAAGAAGAAGAAGAAGAAGAAGAAGAAGAAGAAGAAGAAGAAGAAGAAGAAGAAGAAGAAGAAGAAGAAGAAGAAGAAGAAGAAGAAGTAGTAGTAGTAGTAGTAGTAGTAGTAGTAGTAGTAGTAGTAGTAGTAGTAGTAGTAGTAGTTGGAAGGGACCTTGGAGGTCATCTGCTCCAACCCCCTGCTCAGGCAAGAAACCCTACACCCTATAAATAACCCTACAAATGTCTCACTTAACAACAGAAATGTTGGGTTCAGTTGTGGTCATAAGTCGAGGATTACCTGTATATTCAAATGTATACATGTGCTCTGCATACTAAAAACATCTGGGATTGCGAATAAGATGTGGATGATTTATAGAATTCACTTTGATTCAAAGTGGTCATGAACACTGAGAACAAAACTGCAGTATAATATCTTCTACCTATTCCTCAGAACCGATAGCTTGGGCCTGAATCTTATTTAAATACTTGATTTTGCAATTCCCTTCTTCGTCCAATCGCTTCCAGTGGGATTTAGGCACGCTTAAGTATTTTGCTTTGAACACGCAGGAGTCGGCTACATTTTTACACGGCCTTCGTATAAGACGCCCTTTTGATTCGGACGTGAACAGAAATGGCAACACGCCACTTATAATAATTTGCTGCTCTACAATACGGAAAGTCCTTGACTTACAACCCTTCACGTTCAAAGTTACAGCAGGCCTGAAAAAAAAAATGACTTACGTCCAGTCCTCCCACTGACCAACATTGCAGCCTCTCCGGGGTCACGTGATTCCGAATTCAACCAACCTGTATTTGTGACGGTTGCAACATCCCAAAGTCACGGGATCACCACTTGCCGCCTTCCGCTGGCTTCTGAGAAGCAGCCAGTTGGGGGGGGGAGGCAGATCTGCTTAACGACCGCACGATTCACTTAAAAACCGCTGTGATTCATTTCACAAACATCACCCACCCAAAAAAATAATCCGTAAAATTGACCACGCTTCATTTAACCGTCACCTTGCTTAGCAAATGGGGGTCCTAAATGTGGGCCGTTAAGTCGAGAACTATTTGTAATAATAGCTTTAATTTGAAAGTTGTTTTTTTTTCTTTGCTTTATTTGCGGGGCTTGCCACCTCCCAAAATAAGTCTGTTGGCTTTGGGCCAGATTTGAGGGTCAACTGGGTCTGAAAATGGCTTGCTGGACCGGGCTATAACAACAGCAATTGCCTGCCAATAGCAGACAACACAAGAGCCCCATGGTAGTAACACAGCCTCTGCTCTACGAACGTGTAAAACTAACCCTAAAGTGTCTGCCTTTAAGCAGAGGCTTGGCCCACACTCATGCCGCTGAGCGGTCTTCTCCAGCCTGGTTTGGATTTGAATTCTCTCTTTCTCTTTGCCTTTTTCCACTCACGCTTTTTTTAACCCTCTCTGCTGTCATTCCTCTGATTCCTTCCTACCTCCATCTTGTGTGTGGCCTCGCATGCTGCTGCTCCCTCTTCCAAAGATCGGGGCAGCCCGAGCCCGAACCAAAAAGCGCAAAGCTTCCCGAGCCAAAGCAAAGGTGCGTGACTCTCCTGTCTGCCAATCCTGGCTCCCCATCCCTTGCCCACATGTCCCTTGCCTCTCTTCTCTGCTTCTTGGGTCCTGCTCGCCATCAGAAGCCATGGGCGGTTGGGAGGACGGGGGTAAGGGAAGGTAAGAAGCAAGAGCTGGTGTTTCATCTACCAGAGATGGGGACCATCCACAGCAGTTTCTCCCCAACCTCAGGTTGTGTCTGGAGACTACCAGCAAGGGAGGTGGGGTTGGATCTAATGCAGTGCCTCTCAACCTTGGCGACCTGAAGATGGGTGGACTTCAACTCTCAGAATTCCCCAGCCACCATGGCTGGCTGGGGAATTCTGAGAGTTGAAGTCCACCCATCTTCAGGTCGCCAAGGTTGAGACACCCGGATGTTACGGATGGAAGTCACTCCAGAACTAAGAAACAGAGCTTTCTCAGGACTGGTTTTGCCAAACTGTGTTTAGCCACAATTTTCTGGGGCTGTCACAACATGTTAAGGTTTAAATTGTGTTTTGGTAAACCCACTAGGTGATGTGGGAACCAGGCAGCGTAATTTTCCTGTTTCTGTTTTAAAGAAAAATGGAAAGGCAAGTTTGATAGTATAAATCTGTTTTTCCCCCTCAAAACTTCCTCTTGTCGTTGTGTTTCCCTGTATCTTCAAGCAAAAAATTTCAGAGGATAGGTTGCTATAAAGGGGGAGAGGATTCTCTTCCAGGCTCCCCCCATCTCTCTCACACACACATGTACACAAAAGGCTTTGTTCCTTAAAATTACAGCTTTTATTCACAATAAACTAAAGAGACTATAGATTATTTAACTGGATAGCAACTGTATTCATTCAGTCTTACGGATAAATATTATCTATATTAATTCTTCAAGACCAGGGTGTATTCTTTTTTTTAAATATCGGATAACGATATTTATCTGCTTTTTCCCACAGGAGGACTCAGAGGAAAGTGAAATTGATCTGGATGATGACGATGACGACGAAGATGATGATTTGGAAGATGACAGCATGGACATCTCCCCCACCAAGGCCAACCGGAGGGTCAGGAAGCCGGAACCATTAGAGGAGAGCGATAATGATTTCTGAGGAACCTCAACAGGGACACCAAATGCCAACTTGCCCATGGCTATGCTATGACGAGGCCATATTGAGACAGTATAAGCTGTCCAAGAGAGTCATGATAGATGTATTTTAGGCCTCAAAGCTATTATTGCTTCATGAATTTTACAAGCTTTAAAAATTGAGGACACAAAAATTACACTTAACACCAGAAGCCCTGGCAGTCCTATCATGCTGATGGTCAAAGAACCCCATCATCTTCAAGTTAGCAGTCTGGGAAAAGAAACCTTGGTCAGTGCTAAGATATGATTCTCAGCTATTTCAAAGAGAAGTTTAGGGTGAATTAACAGCCTGAGTTTGGGTCTACTTTACAGATTGCAGTTGAAGAAGCCAACTCTCTGTAACAGATGAAAAATAACTTTTTTTTTTTGTCAAAGATCAAGACAAAATTGTCACTTGAGCAAAGTGGAGAAAATCCCCCACAAGGAGAGGCTGATGGCCTCCCATTTGTCCTTGAAGCTATTGGTACAGCCAATTCCAAGTTGGCCTATTGAGGAGAAACTCTCACCTGAGGAAAAAATAGCTCTAGGAAAAATAGAGCTTATTTTCACCAAATTAATCATATATACAACTCTTAATGCAATCCCTGGTCCTTCTGTAGAAGCATCTCTTTTCAGATTCATTGAAGTCTTTGATAGACCATTTTGCTCAAGCCGACACGTATTGTTCTGTACCGATCAGCTCGGTTCTCAGCTATAGGCCAATAAATAACACTTTTGTTTTCCTTTTGATTTTGACCGTAACATTCCTGCATTTTGCAAGTAAATTGCTCCTCGCCTCCTCTCCCTTTCCTTTGCTCTTGTATCTTTGTCCCCAGTTAAGAAATTCAAGAAACGTTATTCCAAAATCAAATCTTTCAAATCAGTTTTGTAACGCTGCTTCATCTGAGCACCCTCCTCGCAGGAGCAAAAATCAAGAATGTTCATGATTGGTGGAGAGTGAGTTGGGCTTCTCTTTGATCCCAGTTTCATGGCTGCATCTCCCCTTCAGGTCTGTCCTGGGCCTTCAGGACACCCATCCTTTTACCATGTCCTCAGTCAATGGGCCGGGCACAGGGAAGGCATCCATCCAGGGGAGAGTGAAACGTCACACTCTTCTTCCAACATAGTCCCAAACTGTGCTTTATATCTCCACCACACAGCTGGGGGTGTTTGCTCGGATGGCGTCGGAAATCACCTTCGCTCCTGATTCACCAATTTTATTTCCCAGTAAACTGTGGGAGAAACAAAGAAGAAGAATTAGAAGAATTAGAATTAGAATTAGAATGAAGGAAGAAGGAAGAAGGAAGAAGGAAGAAGAAGAAGAAGAAGAAGAAGAAGAAGAAGAAGAAGAAGAAGAAGAAGAAGAAGAAGAAGAAGAAGAAGAAGAAGAAGAAGAAGGAAGAAGAAGAAGAAGAAGAAGAAGAAGAAGAAGAAGAAGAAGAAGAAGAAGAAGAAGAAGAAGAAGAAGAAGAAGAAGAAGAAGAAGAAGAAGAAGAAGATGATGATGATGATTTAGACTGAGCAGCTATCCAATTGCATCCAATTGGAAGGAGATGTGGCTTCTAACTCCCTTGCTTACTTTTAGCCATTTATGCCATTGGCTTATGGTGATTGTCATTCAATCACTTTTGACTCTTCTTGACCAAATATATTATTTCAGCAAGTCTAATGGCTTCTTGGAGCTCCTGCTTGGATCATCATTGGCAGCTGTTGGCTGCCTTGTTTTCAGTTGACTTCTTTTTCAAGTGCCTTTGATTTCCCCAAGCATCGGGGTCTTCTCTGTTGACACTTACCTTTGCATTATGTGTCCAAAATATCTAAGCTTATAGTCTACTATGCCAGCTAAGGCACACCTATATGACCTTAATGATGACCATTTTCTAACCTGCTGGTGAGTGAAAAACTCCATATGGTCTTCATTTCACCATAATTGTGGCAGTAGGAATTTCTGGAGCTTCTAGACCAGCAGTTCTCAACCTATGGGTCGCGACCCCATTTGGGGTCGACCGACCATTTCATGGGGGTCGCCAAGCAAGGCTGTCCACCATTTTTTCCCCTTTTCCGGCGGGTGCCTTACCCCCCTTGGGCTGGGCCAGCTGGTGGTCGGCCTGCTCCGTCTCTGCCGCTTGCCAGCTATGCCTCGGCCGGCGCAGGGGGCGGAACCACGCATGCGCGGCGCTCCCAGGCAGGGAAAGTTCTCGACTTACAACCGGTTGGGTAGTCCTCGACTTACGACCAGTTTAGTCCTCGACTTACGACCAGTTTAGTCCTCGACTTACGACCGGTTGGGGGTCGCGACATTAAAAAAGTTGAGAACCACTGTTCTAGACTAACTTCTCCTGTAGGCATCACCTTGGGAAAGACTATTCTAGTTCATCAAAGGTACTTACTTGATGTAGGTGAGGTTGTGGCTTCCCGTCAGTGCTGTGGCAATGCAGATCGCCCCATCCATGCCCAAGGAGTTCTCCTGGAGACTGAACAAGGACACAGAAACATCTGACTATATACACCGATAGGAAGTTCTAACGTCGTTTGGTTCTTGCTGAGCATGTTAAGCGAACTAATTTCTTGTCATTCGTATTTGTGTTTTAGTCTTTGGCCTCATATCCGCTCTGGCTTTATTTTCTACAAAAGATCCCGAGAAACACCAAAGGAATACTAAGAATCAATCAAGACTTATGCCTGGAGAAGAGCCGTATACAACTCTAAAGCCATGTTGGAAACATTCACTGAGGCAACAATCCTGTTTCTCATTTTCAATTTCCTTGAGTTTAAGGTGTTTCTTTCAGCTTAAGACATTTCAAGGCAGCCAGCTGATTTAGGAGCAAAGATTACTGGCATTCTTGTAATATTGATAAGCCTTGTACTTTACAAATCTAACAACTGCCTGATGATATGTACAACATTGGTTAGAATAGGCTCCTAAGGCCACCTGCTTCTTTCTTTGTCTGGATAATAACTGCAAAACCATTTGAGTATGAGCCAAGCAAAATATATATAACCCAATTGTTAGGAGCTGGAACTTGCCCTCAAGAGCTAGAAAAACCAATTATTCTAGATACAGAGGAGATTGCTTCCAATTTCAGCAACTTGAAGACTTGTGGACTTCAACAGCCAGAATTCCCCAGCCAGCCAAGCTGGTGGGGAATTCTGGGAGCTGAAGTTCACAGGTCATAAGTCTTAAAAGTTCTGGAGTTCTGGAAGTTGAACTCAATAAGTCTTGAAATTGCCAAGGTTGGACACCCCTCGCATACAGTCAGGATTCTTCACAAGCAGCCTTTCCCACATGCACTACTTACTTCAACCTGCGGAGGGTGCTGTTAACTTTCAAGGAGTGGGCCATAGCCTTGGCTCCCATCAAGCCAATGGAGTTTCCTCTAAGGCTGAAATCAGAAATAAGGAAGAGTTGTGACGAGGAGGCTACAGGCTACAGTTCCCCCATCTCTGAGATAGAAAGGGAGAGGAAGACGCCGTTCCCATAATCCAGGCAGGGAATGACCCCCTTCCCCAACGTTCCCAGGTGGTATCCAAGAAACACTATTAAATATTATGAATGAATGAATGAATCTCATGAGAAATTGGGACAGTTTAAATCAAAGTAGGTTTCAGAGATTCCGAGAGGGCTCCAAGACCGAATTCTTGAATTGGGCAAGGTTGGCACAGCCTCTAGTCATGTGATTCTCAACCTCAGCAATTTTAATAGGAATAGAATAGAACAGAATAGAATATAATAGAGAATAGATGGAATGGAGAATAGAATAGAATGGAATAGAATAGAATAGATGCAATGAAGAATAGAATAGATGCAATGGAGAATAGAGTAGAGTACAGTAGAATAAAATAGAATAGAATACAGGATGTAGAACAGAACAGAATAGAATAGAATAGAATAGAATAGAATAGAATAGAATAGAATAGAATAGAATAGAATAGAATAGAATAGAATAGAATAGAATAGATGCAATGGAGAATAGAATAGATGCAATGGAGAATAGAGTAGAGTACAGTAGAGTAAAATAGAATAGAATAGAATACAGGATGTAGAATAGAACAGAATAGAATAGAATAGATGCAATGGAGAATAGAGTAGAGTACAGTAGAGTAGAATAGAATAGAATACAGGATGTAGAATAGAATAGAATAGAATAGAATAGAATAGAATCTTTTTAAATTTAAATTAATAGTTTCCCCCTTTCCCCAGCTCCTGCCTTTTTCCCACGAGAAGAGAGATCTCCTTCTGGGAGAGATGAGTGTACTTACTCCAACACTGCAAGGGTCTTGTTAACCACCAAGGCTTCTGCCAGTGCTGTGGCCCCACTCGCCCCGATTGCTGCCACCTGCAGGCTGCAAACAAATCAGCACTTTTAAAAGGGGTCCAACTATGCCAGTTTCCCATTTGGCAATGTACGAATGCTGTGTAAGAGAACATTTGTAGCGCAAGGTTAAAAGGAAGGGTCCTTGGTGTTCTCTGGGCTTGGCGGTTGGCTTGAAGACATTTCATCACCAAACTGGGTAACATCCTCAGTGTGAGGAAGTGTGGGTTGGTGGAAGTATGGTGGATCAAGCTATTGTATATAAACAGAGAGTCCAACTCCATCCTTCCTAGTACTGATGATGTTACCTAGTTGGGTAACGAAACATCCGCAGCAAAACAAGTTCAGAGAGCACCAAGGACTTCACCATTCCTCAGAGCGCCCAGGAACTCAATGGGATGAATGGTCAAAAGAGGAAAGATTATAATTTTCACGCCGAGCGTGAATGCCCGTGGGATTCTGGCTTTGGTCACAAAATGGGTCGACCTGGCTGCTCTCTGTCCTCTCTGCTTTCCATACTAACACGATGAAATATGTAGGAGAAGCTGGTGAGGTCAAAACTGTTCTGGGTTGGCCCTTGAACGTACAAACTCCCTACGGAAGATGAAAGTCCCATTCCACATTTTAGCGTGATTTACGCCGTTCAGTTCTTCCATTCACAAAAGTACCGCAAGTTCGGTTCTCTGGGATTTGATGACCTCAGGTTGAGAGAAGGAATCTAAGCGTAGTTCGTTAAAGTCTTCCCGTGTTGAAAATAACAGAATGGCAGATCAATCATCAGCCATTAAACACACAGGTGGACCTTGAGTTACGGACACAATTGAGCCCAAAATTTCTATAGCTAAGCGCGACAGTTGTTAAGTGAGTTTTGCCCCATTCTGTATCCTTTCTTGCCACAGTTGTTAAGTGAATGACTGCGGTTGTTAAGTTAGTAACATGGTTGTTAAGTGAATCTGGCTTCCCCCATTGACTTGGCTTGTTAGAAGGTCACCAAAGGGCATCCCACGACCTCAGGATACTGCAACTGTCATAAATATAGGCCAATTGCCAAGCATCCAAACTTTGATCGGGTGACTATAGGGATGCTACAAGGGTCATTAAGAGTGGGAAAATGGTTATAAGTCACTGTTTTCAGTGCCATTGTAACTTCAAAGGGTCACTAAACAAATGGTTTTAAGTTGGGAACAACCTTGAGGAACTCCTCCACAGCAGTCCAGTTTCAACACAAGACAGGCACAACAGTCACAGGGTCAACTGTGTTTGGCTGGACTGAAGTCTTGGGCCAACAGTAGCTGACCTCATCCACCGAACGCTTCTGACCGCCTCTCTTTGGATCGACGCGCTGCCCTTCTAAGTAGCAAAGAAACTTACTAGAGAGCCTCAAGCGTTGAGTTCACCCGCAGAGCAGAGGCCAAAGCAGCCGTTCCTTCATCCCCGATGGCATTTTCTTGTAAACTGAGAGACAATCAATACAAAGGATTAGTTACTTCACAAGGTTGGTGGTGATTTGGAAAAGTTTGACGATACCCGCAATGGAAGAACAGTTTTGAAAAGGATGAAATTTGTGGAGATGACTTCTTGGATTAGACCCCGCAGTGTTTCTCAACCTTGACAATTTTAAGGCATGTGGACTTCAACTCCCAGAATTCCACAGCCAGGTTGAGAAACACTGGTACTAGAGGGAGAAAAAAAAACACTACATTGATGGTTGACTGGAAACATCTTGTAGAGTTTTTGCATAAAGTTTGTGTAATGGGACTCTGCCTATACCTAACTCACGTCTTCTGACCAGCCAAGAATTCTTTTGAACCAAATCAAATCCAGTTCTGTTCTGTTCCTTTCGTTCAACAGATGCCTTTTATGCGAGGATTCAAAATGGTAGCATCAACGTGCTCTAAATGGCTGGCTTCGCACAAGCTAAACTGGGTGAATTTTAACTGTGGTTAGTTGGCTTTGTGGATTCGCATGTTGCCCGTTTCACTAGTTTAGGGTTGGGTGTCTTGAGGAGGTCCAGTTACCACATGGCAGGCGCCCACTGCTGGGGTATACAGTGTAATATTTATTAAATATTTAATATGTAATTAAAGCCGGGTCATCTCAAAGCATTCTGCTGCCACACAAATTCTTCCATGTCTAAATCAACCCTGAGATTGATTTAGAAAAGTGGTTTTTTTTGTTTTTTGTTTCATTCATTGCAAAAAAACTATTCGTGTGAGATCTAGGTGAGGACTTACTCCAAGATGGTAAGGCTCTTGTTGCATTGTAAAGCCAGATTCAGGGCCTTGGCAGCTTTGGCCTGAATGAAATTCCATTGCAAGCTAAAAGAAGAGAGAACAGAATAAAAGTCAAATCTTCTAAAACGTATCAGTTCGGAATATGGGAGCTGTGAGTCTGAATTGCTGTCCTACTATAGGTCCCAAGTGAGAAGGCGACTGCCCCATCCTTTCTCCAAAGTCCTTTCCCCAAATCCTCCCTTGAGTGAATTTTGGGGTTCCAGTTATTCAAGGTGAAGGAAATGTTTTGTTTTTTTAGAGTAAAAATAACTTTTTGTCTCTTAAATAAGTACCTCATATGCCCAAGGATCTTCCTTGGACGGCAAAGGCGACTAACAAGCACATATTGCAGCGCATAACCCCAAATACAAGAAAAGACGAAATAGGGGTGACATGATAGCAGTATTCCAGTATTTGAGAGGCTGCCAGAAAGAAGAGGGGGGTCAACTTATTCTCCAAAGCACCAGAGGGCAGGACAAGAAACAATGGTTGGAAACTGATCAAAGAGAGAAGCAATCTGGAATTAAGTAGAAAGTTCCTAACAGCGAGGACAATTAATCAGTGGAACAGCTTCCCCCCCAGAAATCGTGGGTGCTCCATCACTGGAAGTTTTTAAGGAGGCTAGACAGTCACTTGTCTGAGATGGTATAGGTTCTCTTGCTTGAGCAGGGGGCTGGACTAGAAGACCTCCAAGGTCCCTTCCAGATTCTATTCTATTCTATTCTATTCTATTTGCTATTCTGTTCTATTCTATTTGCTAGTCTATTCTATTCTATTGTATATTTGCTAGTCTACTCTATATTTGCTATTCTATTCTATTCTCTATTTGCTATTCTATTCTATTCTATTCTATTCTCTATTTGCTATTCTATTCTATTCTCTATTTGCTACTCTATTCTATATTTGCTATTCTGTTCTATTCTATTCTATATTTGCTATTCTATTCCCCATTCCTCATTCCCTATTCTATTCTATTCTATTCTATTCTATTCTATTCTATTCTATTCTATTCTATTAAATATGTCACTGGAAGGCAAAAATCACGAACTGTGTCTTACTTATTTTGGCCATGTCATGTGGGGGAATTCACCGGAGAAAGCAATTATGCTTGGAAGGGTTAGCGGCAAAAGAAAACCCGGCCATCAAAGAACACGGTGGCTGGGACACCATCAAAGCTGACCCCAGCTAAAGCATAGAAAAACTCAAGCAGTGCAAGATCAGAAGAGGAGGAGCGACCTGGCCCACAGAATCGCCAAGAGTCAGACAGGACTGGATGGTTAACATCATCTTCATCATCAAGGCCAAGAAGCAGCTTCAACTCAGTGAAAGCAGTTTGAGGAAGCAACTTTGCAAATTGGACCACAAGCTTCATACTTGCAAGGTCTGATGGATAACTCCTACCCTTTTGTGAGAGGCAGAGGTCATGCTGTGGATCTGCTCCCTCCCACACACACACTATTTTTACAATCCCCTGGAGCAGGAAACTCAAGAGCTTCTGGGAGACTTCCATCCCTGGTTGGTGTCCTGCACTTGGCTTTGTGTTTCAGAAACACAAGGCCTAAATCCCCGGAGGAGGCCAGGCCAAAAAAGAAAGCGAACGCCACCCACACACACGTCCCCACCGCTCACTGTAGGGAAGTCAAGGCTTGGTTCTCCTTCAACGCTTGGGCAATGGCGTGGATCCCTTCGTCGTGGAGCAAGTTGGCCGCCAAGCTGGAAGAAGTCCCCAAAGAAAGGAGAGTTAGAAAGGTGCATGCATGCTGTTGAAGATTTAGCTTCACGGGAGTATTTCAAAATAATATAATATACTCATGGCTTCTTGGTTTCTTGCCCTATGCCTTTAATTGAGACACCAACTTGGGTCTCAAATTAAAACTATCAAAGCAGTACTTAAAATAGTCAGCTTCCAAAAGCTTTAATATGGTGCTATGAAAAATGTTTTGCTCTTTGCATTTAGGCCCACAAGAGACCTTTTTGAGAAATACACCCCTAAGTGTCCCAGTAAACCAGGGGTGTCAAACTGCCGGCCCGCAGGCCGGATGCGTCATGGCGAAACCGCGCCCACCCCATTGCCGGCAATGGAAAACGTTGCGTGACGTTGCAATTTTGACACCCCCTGCAATAAACCAGTGAAACACATCCTCAATACAGGTAGCCCTGGACTTACAATGCACAGAATGGGACAAATTACAGCCAACTCACCGTGGCCAACTCGCTGGAGGACAAGTCATCACAGCCAACTTGCTATACATGAATACTTAATAGCAGTATTCCAGTATTTGAGGGGCTGCCACAAAGATGAGGGGGTCAAATTATTCTCCAAAGCACGAAAGGGCAGGGCAAGAAACAATGGATGGAAACTGATTAAAGAGAGAAGCAATCTGGAATTTAGGAGAAACTTCCTAACAGCAAGGACAATTAACCAGTGGAACAACCTGCCTCCAGAAATCGTGGGTGCTCCATCACTGGAGGTTTTTAAGACAAGACTGGACAGCCACTTGTCTGAAATGGTATAGAGTCTCCTGCTTGAGCAGGGGGCTGGACTAGAAGACCTCCACGGTCCCTTTCAGCTCTATTCTGATTCTGATTCGCTGGGGGACAATTTGACAATTCTATTTAATTATTTAACATAAATGTTAAAAAATCATTTTCATTTTTGCCATTCGCATTTCATGCTGTCCCTCCTTTTGCACCCTTCCTTTAATTATTCTATCCCACCATTTCTTTGATATTAATGTGATTCTTGTCCCGCAGCGAGTTGTTCCGTGGCGATTCCAACCATTCATTACAAACAGACATGTGAAGTTTGAGGTCGAACACAGGAGGGACTCACTCCAGATCCTTCAGGGTACGGTTAACTCGCAGCGCGTGGGCGATGGCTTGTGCTCCCTCTTGGCTTATGGAGTTTTCCCGTAGACTTTTTTTAAAAAAATAAATAAATAAAAGGAAGAGAAAAACCGTTATTGATGTTTTCGTAATACCTTTGTTTGGTACGACACTCCAGTCTAACTTTAGAACATAGGAGAGGACGGAGATATCTGCATCCTTACAAATTCACTTTTGTGATGATTTAATAGCTAATTATTTTGTTTATATGCCCCAACAAGAGGATGACGGACGAAGTGGGCACAAAGGACGAATGATTCAGATATCCCGAGCAGCTGGTAATCTTTGGGGAGGTATAATATTATAAGTGTAAGTGTGCCACTACAAGAGAAGATTCGTAGCTCAGGGGTCCTTAGTGCTCTCTGAGCTTGTTTTCTTGCAGACGTTTCATTACCAAACTAGGTAACATCATCAGTGCTAGAAGGGAGTGGATTTGTGACATGGGAGAGAAGGAAGGAAGGAAGGAAGGAGGGAGGGAGGGAGGGAGGGAGGGAAGGAAGGAAGGAAGGAAGGAAGGAAGGAAGGAAGGAAGGAAGGAAGGAAGGAAGGAAGGAAGGAAGACTGTGGGATCCTTGGTGCTCTCTGAGCTTGTTTGTTTTCTTGCAGACGTTTCATTACCAAACTAGGTAACATCATCAGTGCTACAAGGGAGTGGACTTGTGACATGGAAGAGAAGGAAGGAAGGAAGGAAGGAAGGAAGGAAGGAAGGAAGGAAGGAAGGAAGGAAGGAAGGAAGGAAGACTGTGGGATCCTTGGTGCTCTCTAGGCTTGGTTGTTTTCTTGCCAACATTTCATTACCAAACTAGGTAACATCATCAGTGCTAGAAGGGAGTGGGGCTTGTGGAGAGGGGGACCACTACGGAGTCCTTGGTGCTCTCTGAGCTTGGTGTCTTTCTGACAGACATTTCATTACCAAGCTAGGTAACATCATCAGTGCTAGTACTGAAATGTCTGCCAGAAAACAACAAAGCTCAAAGAGCACCAAGGACCTCACAAACGCAAATGTGTGGGGATCATCACTCTTGACTTTGGCCGATGGGGTAAGCAGTCATAGCCAGCGGTATATTCTAAATATTCCTCCTTTTAGAATTGTAGGTAAAAGCCAGAAGACTTCCTAGGAGTTAGCACTGGGCACACCGCAGTGTGGACCTACTTGAGGCTGGTGAGACCTTGGTTGTAGCAGAGCGCACGTGTGAGTGCTGTCACTCCAGTGTCGCTGACGGAATTGCTCTGGAGGCTGAAATGCACACAAAAAAACGGGAAAATGAGCTGGATCTCTTCCTAATTGTACCGTTCCTGTTCTGTTTGAGGTTTTTCCACTTAACAACTGCAGTGATTAATCAGTGGAAGGGCTTGCCTTCAGTAATTTTGGGTGCCTCATCACTGGAGGACTTTAAGAAGAGGCTGGACAGCCACTTGTCTGAAATAGTATAGGTTCTCCTGCTCGAGCAGGGGGCTGGAGTAGAAGACCTCCAAGGTCCCTTCCAGCTCTATTCTGATTGATTTGATTGATTAACTTAATAAGCTTGGCTAAAGAAAAAGGCCTAAAATTGAGCATGACTCACTTAACAACTGCCTTGCTTAGCAATGGAAATTCTGGTCTCAATTATATATTTAATTTTTATATATATATATTTAAATATTCAGATTTCTTTTTGCTGACAAAGAGTTAGAAAATTAAGTGAGAGACTAGTATAGCTATTTCAGGCTCATTAGCCCTCATCAGCTAGCCACACCCTTTTATGTCAAGGTGCAATCAATCAGACCGGTCTGTCTGAAAAACTTTCTGTATATGTGTGTGTGTGTGTGTGTGTGTGTGTATGTGATTTTGTGATTTTGTGATTTTATTAGATTTATACCCTGCCCTTCTCCTGGCGGACCCAGGGCGGCTTACAGCAAGCTGAAAACAGATAAAGACCCTACAAACACCATTTTAAAATATAATTAAAAGAAATATTAATTTTGCCGTTTCATTTAAAATTTTGTGAACACCCAATATAAAATCAAATTAAAATCCAATCTAAAATACCCCTCAGGCCAGCCCCGCTAGCTGGAATAGCCATGTCTTGAGGGCGCGGCGGAAGGAGGGGAGATCCGGAATGACCCGGATCTCTGGGGGTAGTTCGTTCCATAGGGTAGTTCGTTCCATGTGTGTGTGTATATATCACCTTGATTTTTACAAGCAACCCGAAGTGGCAAACATATTTAACACATCTTCCTCCTTCTATTTTCCCCACAACATCAACAACCGTGGGTTGGGCTGAGAGAGAGGGACTGGCCCAAAATCACCCAGTTGGCTTTCATGCTTAAGGCGGGACTAGAACTCATCACTCCTGCTTTCTAGGCTGGTGCCTTAACCACTAGACCAAACTGACTCTGCAGTCTCTTTCCAAGGACAGAGAAGAAGTCACCCCAACAGACAGAGATCAGCAAGCCACTTACTCCAGGTTTAGAAGGGTGTGATTCAACCTTAGTCCTTCGGCCAAAGCTGCTGCGCCCATGTCGCCAACACAGTTTCCCGACAAACTAGAGGAAGAGAAATGTCAATAAGCCACCAGTTGATTTTGACCTGCAGAAGGACACTTTAACCATGATTATAATTTTTAAGTTTCCATTCCACCTGATGGACAGAGTTATCCTCTTGCAAAGGGACAGAGATTGATTTATTCAAGAACGTTTATAGGGCTGCCCAACTAACTCTTAGCGTCTCTGGGCAGCTTATAAAGATAGAAATTCAATATAAAAACAATTAAAAAAGGAACAACTCCACCCCTAACCCTTGGCAACAACAGTCAATCAAATAAGCCGCTTGATGGGCTCCATCCCTTTCTGGGATCCCCAGGCCTGTTGACAACTAGCATGTGTACTTATATATACACCACATGGATACACACACACACATATCTATACACCAGCATGTAAAACCAGGTCTTCAGGTGCTGAGAAAGAGTCTCAAAATGGGGGGGGGCAATCTTTTCTCTGGAGAGATGATGTTCCCCAGGGAGGGAGCCATCAGGGAGAAGGCCTTTCTTCTTGGTCCTATGAGATGGACCTCCTTGGGAAAAGGGATCCGTAGCGTTCCCTGTCTCCCCGCTCTGGTGAGTTGGGTAGATGTGACCAGGAAAAGACAGGAGATGGAGCCCAGCCAAGTGGATTCAAGGGTGGCACATTCTGTTCCCAGAGAGAAGCCTTCTAACGGCTTCGTACGTGGTCCGATTCCTACAACAGGTGTGTGATGTCCTGACGCCCATATGAGGTGACCGAGCTCACGCTACAATATCGTTATTTCCCCCCCCCTCTGCAAATCCCCATGGACTGGTCTGCCATCTTATGAATGGCCACCATCTATGGTTAATTACCCCTGCCCCAACCCTGTTGCCACCCCAGGACTGAGGGGAGGCATTCCGTTTCTCACTCCTCACATGAGGTCCCTCAGGCCCCAGTTCTTCTTCAGGGCTTCGGCCAGCTGCTTCGAACCTTGCGGTCCCACCCCGTTCTTCTGGAGGCTGGGAAAGGAGAAGGAGAAGGAGATCGTTAATGGATCCAGACATGGAGCATTGTCCTTCTAAGTGGTGACTCTACTTCAGAAGAGGGCAAAATTGAAGGGAGGGTCATGGACATTTAGGGAGAGGAGAGGGTCTTTTCTAATTTGAGGAAGGGCCTGTCACCAACTCTGCTTCTCTCTCACCCTCACTCACTCATCATCTATTTATCTATCATCTAGCTATCATCCAGCCATCTATTCATCTATCATCTATCTATCTAACATCTCTCTATCTTTATCTATCTCAAGCTATGGCAACTCTAGACAGCATACTAAAAAGCAGAGACGTCACCCTGCCAACAAAAGTGCGTATAGTCAAGGCCATGATTTTCCCAGTTGCAATGTATGGCTGTGAAAGTTGGACCATAAGAAAGGCTGAGCGCCAAAGAATGGAGGCCTTTGAACTATGGTGCTGGAGAAGACTCATGCGAATCCCTTGGACTGCAAGGCCATCCAACCGGTTAGTCCTGGAGGAGATCAACCCCGACTGCTCTTTAGAAGGCCAGATCCTGAAGTTGAAACTCAAGTACTTTGGCCACCTAATGAGAAGGAAGGACTCACTGGAGAAGAGCCTGATGCTGGGAAAGATGGAGGGCAATAGAAGAAGGGGACGGCAGAGAAGGAGGTGGCTGGATGGAGTCCCTGAAGCAATAGGCGTGAGCTTCAATGGACTCCAGAAGATGGTAGAGGACAGGGAGGCCTGGAGGAACGTTGTCCATGGGGTCGCGATGGGTCGGACACGACTTCGCAACTAACAACAACAACTACCTATCACTGTCTGTCTGTCTGTCTGTCTGTCTGTCTGTCTGTCTGTCTGTCTCTATCTATCTATCTATCTATCTATCTATCTATCTATCTATCTATCTATCTATCTATCTATCTATCATCATCTCTACCATTTATTTGTATTCCATTTTTATTATTTTTCCATTAAGGTGACAAACATATCTAATCCTCCCTCCTCCTCCTCCTCCTCCTCCTCCTCTTTTCCCTACAACAAGCCTGTGAGGTGGGTTGGGCGGAGAGGGAGAGGGTGGCCCAAAGTCACCTAACCGCCTTTCACAGTTTCTCGCTTTCTAGCCTGGTAATATGATGTCAAGGAGAAGAGCAGATTAAGGGCCCCTCTGCAGAATGGCTGGCTTGGAATAGAGGCAAGCAGTCCAGCAGCCCAACGTCGTTTGCCCAACACTGCCAGAAAGGGCCGGGACGGATCAGGATCTCCCAGCACTGCTTCAGAGGACAAGTGGACGGTCTCAACCGAAAAGCAGCCGAGGGCCTGCAATGCCAGCTGTTGCCCGGGAAGGGAGAGGGTGGGAACGATGCAATGTGGCAACGATGGGACAAACTCACTGCAGAGTCATCAGAGTTTGGTTGCTGACAAGCACCTCCGCCAGGCCAGCTGCCCCTTTGTCCTTGATCAGGTTGCTTTGGAGGCTGGAGGAAGAGAAGGACCACGTTAGGGGCCTTCTGGCCAAGGGTCCAGGTAGTCCTCAACATGCAGCCCTTCAGTTAGGAACTGTGCAAAGTCGTAACTGTACTGAAGAAAGTGACTGATGACCAGTCTTCCCACTTACAACCGTCAGAGAGCTGGGGAGCCCTGGGGGTGCAGTACGGCAGGCTAACACACTGCCCGCTGCCAGCAGTTCGATCCTGACCGGCTCAAGGTTGGCTCAGCCTTCCATCTTTCCGAGATCGGTAAAATGAGATCCCAATATGCTGACTCTGTAAACCACTTAGAGAGGGCTGTAAAGCACTGTGAAGTGGTATATAAGTCCAAGTGCTATTGCCCGCCCTCCCTCCCTCCCTCCCTTCCTTCCTCCCTTCCTTCCTTCCTTCCTCCCTCCCTTCTGATCCTGACTGGCTCAAGATTGATTTGACCTTCCATCCTTCCAAGGTTGGTAAAATGAGGACCCAGATTGTTGGGAGCAAGATGATGATTCTGTAAACTGCTTAGAGTGGGCTGTAAAGCACTGTGAAGCGGTATATAAGTCTAAGTGCTATTGCTATTGCCCTTCCTTCCTTCCTTCCTTCCTTCCTTCCTTCCTTCCTTCCTTCCTTCCTTCCTTCCTTCCTTCCTTCCTTCCTTCCTTCCTTCCCAGTGATTAAAATACAGCATTACAGGCTAACTCTGTCCACAGTCAGAAGTTCGATCCTGACTGGCTTAAGGTTGACTCAACCTTCCATCTTTCCGAGGTCAATAAAATGAGGACCCAGATTGTTGGGGGCAAATAGGCTGACTCTGTAAAGCACTTAGAGAACGCTGTAAAGCACTGTGAAGTGATATATAAGTCTGCTATTGCTATCTTTCTTTCTTTCTTTCTTTCTTTCTCTTTCTTTCTTCCTTCCTTCCTTCCTTCCTTCCTTCCTTCCCTCCCAGTGGTTAGAATACAGCATTACAGGCTAACTCTGCCCACAGTCAGAAGTTCGATCCTGACCGGCTCAAGGTTGACTCAACCTTCCATCCTTCCGAGGTGGGTAAAATGAGGACCCAGATTGTTGGGGGCCATAGGCTGACTCTGTAAACCGCTTAGAGAGGGCTGTAAAGCACGGTGAAGCGGTACACAAGGTTAAGTGATACGCTACAGCTATAGCATCCCCACGGTCATCTGATCAAACTTTGGGCGCTTGGCAACTGGCATGTATTTACAACGGTTGCAGCATCCTGGGGTTACATGATCGCCATTTGCGACCTTCCCAGCTGGCTTCCCACAAGCCAAGCCAATGGGAGAAATCTGGATTCGCGGCCGTCAAAAAGATCATAAAATTGGGGAATGACTCATTTAACGTCCGCCTTGCTTAGCCATGGAAATTCTGGTCCCAATTGAGGTTGTAAATCGAGGATTGCCTATGCAAGGCTTGTGGGTTCAAGGCCGAGAAAGTGGAGATCTCCTTACTTTAGCGAAAGCAAATGCTGGTTGTTTTTCAAGGAGTCAGCAAGCGCCTTTGCTCCGTTGGGCCCAATGGCGTTACTCCGAAGACTAGCAGAGGTAAAGAAAGGAAAATTAGCTGCACGCCGATAATCTCCAGACTTTGCTATCAGCTTGGAAGCAGGATTTTTTAAAAAAGGCGTTTAAAAACACGATGAATTTTAAGCAGAGAGAGAGAGATTTCTCCTTTGGGGCGGGCTCAGCTCAATGGCAGCCAGTTGCCGACCCCTCTCATAGTGCCACAAGGTTTTTAATCACACAAAATACTTACTCCAGAGC
Source organism: Protobothrops mucrosquamatus (assembly GCF_001527695.2). Taxonomy (NCBI): domain Eukaryota; kingdom Metazoa; phylum Chordata; class Lepidosauria; order Squamata; family Viperidae; genus Protobothrops; species Protobothrops mucrosquamatus. The sequence goes on from NW_015387134.1 coordinate 256,846, forward strand.
TAAAAGGCTCCTGTTGACCATCAGGGATTTAGCGAGAGCTTTCGCTCCTTTCGTGCCAATCTGGTTTTCTGCCAAGCTGCCAAAAACAGGTAGTTTAAAACACAGTTAAAGGCATTAAAAATAAATAAATCTCTCAGTTCATTAGGCGTGCAAATTCTGTCCGTCAGATATTGCAATCGTTTTAATTTAAATACGTTGTTTTCATGTGCAGTATGGCTTTGTTGTGAAGCTGATGCTGTCTTATGGGAAAAGGATTGGACCCTCTCCCAAATCTCCAAAATGAATTCAGATTAACTAAAATAGAGGGTTTTTTTATTGAGGTCCAGCATGAGCAGCAAAGGAAAGCTAGACATGGATTTTGTGATTAGAAGAGCTGAAAGAGGCTTCAGCCTTGGTGAAAAGTTATGGTTTCACCACCAATGAGCAATCGTTACACTAGGATTTGTGTAAATCTGGGATACCGCATCTAAAAGAATTTTGTGCTCAACTGAAGCAACTGTATAACCCAATCATTTCCAAGTCATTTTCGATCTCCATCGCTCCATCCTATCTATAAGAAATTATTCAAAAAAAATATAGTCGTCTAATTCAAATTATAGTGTCAGAGGAGATATCAATGGCCATCCATCATAAGAAACTGCATTATTCAATATTTGTTCTTTACGGTCTTACAAGTAATAAAAGCCTTGGAACATCAAAAAAAGTGACAGCCACGAAGAATTTGTCTGTTGTGTCTCAATTTGGCACTGCTAATAATCAACAGAGATAGGATCTCTGACCAAGAGAGGAGAAGCAGAAAATGAGTCATCTCCCCCATTTCTGTTACGAGGTGGCAGTCTTATTGTCAGAAGGGAGAAAATGACGAGGATTTCATCCCAAAACAAGGATAATTTCTTCCCCACATAGGGAATAATTCTGCCAGCTGCTAATCATTTCCAAGATAGAAGCCTACATATAAAATGCCCGTGTTCAATCTGCATAGAGAATGAGAGAGAGAAAGAGAATGGAAGAGAAAGAATGAGAAAGAGAGAAAGAGAAAGAGAAAGAAAAAGCAAGAGAGAGAGAGAGAATTGTTCTGTTGATGAGAAATACCTGAAAAAGGTGAACTATTTTGGGGGTTATATTGACAAATAGAAAACACAAAGCTATTTCAAAATAATTATGTGCCTCTCTGGAATGGTATTAAAAAGGACTTACTAAAATGGGATAAACTGCATTTATCACTGGTAGAATTTCTGTAATTAAGATGGATGTCTTAATACAAAGATGCTTTTTTTTTTGTTTCAGACGTTACCAATACTTGCAACTGATACTCCGTTTAAACAATGGCAGGGGGGTATTTCTAAGTTTATATGGCAAGAGGGAAAAAACCCAAGAATCAAATACAAACTACTGCAAGATGTTAAGGAAAGAGGGAGGTTGGGTTTACCCGATTTGAAACCGTATTTCGACGCTTGTTGTTTGGTCTGGCTAAAAGAGTGAGTGAACCTCCAGAATAAGAGGCTACTTGATTTAGAAGGTCATGAATTAAGACTTGGATGACACGGCAATTGATGGGATGACAAGGTTAAAGTAAATGTTGATTTCAGCAATCACTGTGTTAGACGTGCTATTCTAAGAGTTTGGAATAAATCTAAAACAAGGTTTTCTACGAAGATGCCTCTTTGGATATCCCCCCCAGGAAGCTTTGTTTTAAAGAAAAGAAATGGTGGACTTATGGTAAAATAATATCTTTTAATTTTGGTGATCCTATCCTCAAGTTTAGGGAAGAGCTAGAATCAGCAGGACATGTCTGCCACTGCTTTACTTATTTACAGCTGAAAGAAAGATTTAAATTAGACAAAAAGAGCTACGGGTTTGACTTTGTTAAAAATGAACTGGAAACCCTACTGCGTGGTAGTGATGAATATATCATTGCTAAGATCTATAAAATGTTAATTCAATTTGAATTTGGAAAATTAATATGTAAAGCATTGTATGATTCAGCAGGCTAGGAACTTTGGATATAATATAAAGCTTGAACAATGGGAGAATAGGTGGATGAAAAGTTTAAAATTTACATTAAATTACAATTTAAAAGATTTGTTTTAATAAGATGATGTATTGGTATTTAACACCAGATAAGTTATCAAGAATGTATAATGGTATTTCAAGTGAACGTTGGAAATGCAAATGTAAAGAAAGGACTTTTTAATCATTTATGGTGGACATATGATAAAGCAAAGAAATATTGGAGTAGGATTCATATTTTAATACAGAAGATTCTTAAAGTGAATCGAAAGATAAAATCAGAAACTTTTTCTCTTGAGTTTAATGGAAAAAGACTTGGGGGAAAAAATGGAACTTTGATGTTATATACGTTGAAGACAGGAAGATTATTTTATGCACAAAAATGGAAGGATGCTTCAATCCCCACAATGGACGAATGGTTGCAAAAGCTGACAAGAGTTAGCAGAGGTGGCTAAATTGACTGCTTTGATTAAAGAAAAAACAGAAGTACTTTTGCTTCTGCTTGGAAACCGCTTCTGGACGTTGTGTTTGAGATGGGAAAAAAATAAAATTTAGAAGTACCTGATTTTTTGAATCTGGCAGTCTTTTCTGCTCAGCACGCTGCCGAGGAGGTCCATGGCACTGTCCTTCAGTTGGTTGCAATCCAATCTTGCGGGGGAGAAAAGGAGAAAACAAAGCATTTTCAATTAATCCCAGGTGGAGAGAAGGAAGAAATGGATGGGTTATTTGAGTGTGGATGGAGAAATGTCGGGGTACTGCTAGTGGCTGCTAGAGCATTGGGCCAAAGGGGGGTGAATGGGAGGAAAATTCACAGAGGGTGAACCCACGCTATCATCTCTCTTGAACGGTTGATTCAAATAAGAAGGTCAGGACTGGACATAACAGGGAGGTTTCAAGCTCTAGTTTCCCTCGGCCACAGAGATGTCTGTGGAGATGCTCAATCATCTAGACCAGGGGTAGGCAACCTTGGCTCTTTTATGACTCGTGGACTTCAACTCCCAGAATCCCTGAGCCAGCATGGCTCAGCTTGGAAACCTCTCCCTTTCCCCTCAGCATGGCTGGCTCAGGAATTCTGGGAGTTGAAGTCCACGAGTCATAAAAGAACCAAGGTTGCCTACCCCTGGTCTAAAACATTGCTGGAAATTTCGGCAGCCTGGATGAAGTTCTCTCTTTAGTCGTTGTGTTTTGCAACCTAATTTATATTAAATATGATTTAAAAAGGGGGTTCGGGGGCAGGAACTCTCTTAGGAAAGTTTCAATGGAATGTCAAATATAAGACAGATTTCCTGACCTGGACCCTCCACAGGGGATGGGGACTACGACTCCCAGAATTCCTCAGCCAGTCCTGAGAAATTCTGGGAATCACAGACCAAACAGGTGGCAGATTGGGGACCACTGTTGTAAGCCAGGGGTCTTCAAACCTGGCCCTTTTATGACTCGTGGACTTCAACTCCCAGAATTCCTGAGTCAACATGGCTCAGCTTGGAAACCTCTCCCTTTCCCCTCAGCATGGCTGGCTGAGGAATTCTGGGAGTTGAAGTCCACAAGTCATAAAAGAGCCAAGGTTGCCTACCCCTGGTCTAGCCTGAATATTACTGAGAATGCTGGGAGTTAGTTAGTTACCTGGAAGTCTCTCAGCTTGGAAAGACAGTAGGCATATTCGAAGATGTGTGAATTACGTAGATGTATGTTGACCTCTACAAGAAGAAAGAGTGACCTGGTTGATGGAAACATCTGGGAAAGTTGTGAGAATTGGCCTTGATTTCTGCAAGAGTTCTTCCCTCACTGAGAAGGCCAATTGTGTTTTCTGTGAATGGTACAGTATCATGAAGGGCAAATAACATCTATGGTGTACTTTGGTAAGGAGGGGATGCGGTCCTTCTCCCCTTCCCTCACTCCAGACCAGGAGCACATTCCAGCTTGGAATTTTCTGCCACTCGTTTTCCTTCAACGTTGAGATGGTCAGGCAGAAAGAGCCAAGGTTGCCTAACCCTGATCTAGGTCAAGGGTTCTCAACTGGGGATGAGAGACGATATTCCAAGGGGTACGAATAGTTGGGTTTAGAAGTTTCAAAATTATAGTGTATATGCATAATTCGTTATTTTGAACTTTTGTAAGGGGTGCGAGAATATATCAGAGGCGTTCCAGGGGTGCGGGATATAGAAAAGGTTGGGAACCACTGATCTAGGTCATAGGTTGCGCTTTTTCCAAAAGGCAGCTGGACTTTCTTGCGTTGCAGTTCTCATCAAGAAGCTTCTTCTGAACTGAAGCTTCTTGGATGAGAAGCAAAATGTCTTCAGGCAAAAAAAACCAAGAAACTCTAGCTGCCTTTTGGAAAAAGTGCCTTGGGGACCTGAGCAACAGAATTTCTCAGAAAGAATCCAAGAAGTGTTATGGGGAAGGGGATAAAAGTACTGACTGAGGAGGGGGGGTTCCAGGCTCTAATTCACCCCAGCCATGGAAGGTCCAGGGGGATGTTGGGCCAGTTTCTCCCTCTCAACCCAGGAGGTGTGATGGTGTAGTGGTGAAGGTTCCTGTTGTGGGGGAAAATATGAAGGGACACTTTGTGCACCACCATGAGCTCCTGAATGGAAGTCAGGATATGCATCTAACAACTATCTAAATAATCAAGCTCTAGTGAACCCCATCTCATTTCAAATCCTGGGTAAGACCTACCTGAGACTGTGGCAGTAAAGAAGCTGAGAGAGAAGACTTTGCAAGATGTGATAAGTGAGACAATTGGAGAGATTGGCTTCTTCCACACATGCCTCTGATGTCTGTAGAACATAAGCCAAGGCAGAGCAATTAATTGGGGTCAACATTCCAGCTAAGTTCTCGGTTTTCAAGGCCTCCTCAACGTTGGCAGCCACCTCCGTGTATTGAAGCTCATGTAAGCACCGCATGAGGTTCACAGTCCTACAGGAGACAACTTGCTCCACTCCCAGGATATTCTGGAAGAGGCCGACCACATGACTCCGGTAGCCGTGGTGTTCATCCCTCACCAGGAACCAATCGGACAAGACTTTGTTTACCGGTGAGGAAAGGAGACCAACCAGGAAGCGTATAAAAATGTCCAAGTGTCCATCCTCGGATTGTAAGGATCTCTGGATGGCATTTTTTACATGGTTGACAAAGCCCAGCTTGGGCCAGGACATGCCACTTTCAACGAAGAGGTCAAATAGGGCACGCTTTGCCACAGAATAATAATAGGTAGCAGCTAGATATTCCTGAAATGTTAGGTGGGAGAAATAGTAGATGACAGAAAATGGAGTCTCTTCCTTAAGCAAGATCCTACTGGACAAACTGAAGTGGAGGGAAGAGAGGTCAACTCCATAGGCTTTCATGTCCTGCTCAAAAAACATGTACTTTCTCTTGATCAGGCCGTAAAATGCCAGCCGGCCCAGCCCGCTCATCATCTTCTTGCAGTTGTTCACCATAGGTTCAATCCGGAGGACTTCCTTCTGTTTCCCTTGCCAATCACTGCACAGCAATATTTTAAAGTAATAGGAATAGATCCCCGACAAAGTCTTAGGGACCGCTGAAGTTTCAGGAGAGAGATCAGCACTCTTTAGTAAATGGCCCATTGAGAATCCACAGATGCAGCAAAATGCTGGCACGGTGCAGAGGCCATACAAGGATCTGTTGGTCTTGAGTTGTTGCATCACGCCCTCTGCTAAGCTTTGGTTTTCGGTGAACATGTGATCTAAATAGTTTTTGATTTCCGTATCTCCAAAACCTTGTACCTCAGTCATCCGGTCTACAAGACCGCCTGGGATTTGGCCGGTTGCTGTTGGCCGGGAAGTAATCCAGATGGACGCCTCTTGCAACAGGTTGCCTCGGATGATGTTGGTGATTAGGTTGTCCACTTGGATTTCCTTCTGGAGGTCCGTGCACACCGCCGTGTTGGAAAAATCTAGAAGCGTCTTGAATTCATCCAGTCCATCAAGAATCAGAAGGGTTCTGGCACTGCTCGTCACGGGAAGAAGGCTCTGATCCGTTAAATGGGGGGCTGCCAGCCTGACCAGCTTCTCAGCCGAGAGTTTTTCGTAAGCGTTCAGCTCCCGAAAAGTGAGGGGCAAAACAAACGTAAACTTTTTGCTGATCTCTCCCTTTGCCCAAGCGTGGACAAAGAATTTGACCAAGGTGCTCTTGCCGATTCCTGCCACACCGATCGTCACCGAGATCCTTGGAGGTCTGCTGAGCTTGGAGAGAGGCAGGAAGAGCTTCTCCAAAGGGATCTTTTTGGAGACGTCCCTTAAGCCGTTGGTGGTTTCCATCTGTATAAAATCGTGTTGCTTCTGCTGGAGATCGCTCAGCCCTTCCAGAAGGAGGAGATCGGTCAACTTCTCCAAAGGGATGAGTTCTGGGTTAGCACCACACCAGGTCTGAAGACCCTCAATGTGCCTTTGGACCATTGGTTCTGTGAAAAAAGAAGGAAGAGGGTGACCTAATGACAAGAGATTGAGGAAGGGTCACATCAGGCATTGCGGTATTTGTCTAATACAATACAGGCCGCAGATGGCTGACAACACCTTCACTATAGTTCAATGGGGCTGACGGGGAGGGCTCGCTTCTAAATACATGCCGTCTTTTTCATGAATCAAATAGTATGATGCTCAGCACTGAAAGATACAGAGTAAATCGCTTGATAGTTAAGGCTTTGAAAGGTAGAATAGTTAATCCCCTCCAAAACTCTCAGCTGAAAGGACCGAAGACAACTCTCTCAGTCAGTGTTGGCTTCAATGGGAAATGAAAGTTCAAGTGATATCCTCTTTATATATTTAGAATGTCCCATATGGGGAAGAACCCTAAACCAATATCCATACAAGGCCAGGAGTGGCTGAAGCATCTTGAAAGAGTTGTGGGCCATGAAGTAAAGGTTTTGTTTTGGAGGTTTTTTTGCCAAAAGTTGTTCTCATCTTGAGGTTAAAGACTAGCAGGACAAACTCTGCAAAACTGTCCAGATGACTCACATACAAAAGTAGAGGAGGAAGAGAAAGAGGAAAAGGAGAAGGAGGAAGAGGAGAAGGAGGAGGAGGAGGAGGAGGAGGAGGAACAGCAGCTTGATTGTTTTCTTGCAGATGTTTCATTACCAAACTAGGTAACATCATCAGTGCTAGAAGGGAGTGGGCTTTGTGGAGTGGAAGAGAAGGGAGGAGGAGGAGGAGGAGGAGGAGGAGGAGGAGGAGGAGGAAGACGAAGAAGAATGATCACAAGATGTAAGCTTTTCCAAACTGTTTTTTTTGCAATTGACAAAATCCCATCAGTCAATTGCAAAAGGCAGCTTTATCTGAAACAGCTTACAGCCTGCAAGTTTACCTTTAACACCGTCAAACAACATCTGTCTATCCCAGGTCTTTGAGAAAAACTCAACAGGTGGGCAAAAATGCCAAAGCCAGCCTAAACATCTGGGCTGACTGTGCAACCAGCCATAATAAAGTAGAGCAAGAAGGCATCCCCTAGTAAGACTATCTACTCACCATCCATCAGAGGTCTGCTGGGATCATTAGCTGCAATAGGGCGTTGACGGCATGTAGCAGACAATTTCCACCACGTTCACCCTTCACTACCCTCTACTTGATGCATGACATGGGACATCTTACTGGAAAAGCCTTTATCCATGATTCTGAAGGAGGAAAAGAAAAAAGATTATTGCTAAGGCAGGAGATGAAAAAAGGGGAAACAACCAACTCCGTCATTTCAGTATATCACTGTTTCTTCTCCCTATTTCTATTGTTGTACGTCCTTCTATTGTCCTAAGAGCAGTGCCCAAATTTACCACCTGGCTAGTACCTTACAGGAAAAAGTCATAACATCAGAAGAACAAAAGGACTTGATCGATCCCAACTCCCCATCTTTATCTATCAAGGTGGCCTCCAGGAACAAAGACAAAGAGTAGGTCAGCCACATCAGAGATGGAAAAATACTCGGGATTATGGTCTTCATACAAAAACAACTTTGTCTAGAAACCTGGAGCTCAGCAATTGCTGATGCAACATCCTCGCTGCGGTGCTCAGTTGTGGACACCTACTGTTGATAAATTGAACTTTTTTTTATCGTTACACTGTTGGACAATAATTGGTAAAGTGAGCAGACTCGGCTGGAACAGGGCTTTCATTTTTCCCCCCCAGTATCCTTACTTGCTTTTCTAACTACCTCCCACTATTTCACCAATTTCCAGTCTTCACTCCTTCCCTGTCTCCTAAACTCACATTTACCATCTCTAGTAAATGGTACTTTTCAGGCTATTTCCCTTCGCCTAGACTTATGTTTCATAGCTCAGTGATGATGAGAACTCTTGTTGGTGAGAAGGATTAGCAAGGAAAAAGCCACATGGAAAACAAGGTTCTCTTACTCCCTACATTGATGTATCGCTGGATATTCCTGGCAACGTAGCAAGAGAATTGGGATCTGAGTTGACTGATGACTAGGACAAGGCATCTTCTCTTATTGACTATTTGATCAGGAACACTAAGCTGGTTTCATTAACTGTGGTTGCAATTTGTTAAGCAGTGCCATCTGACTTTCCTCCTCCTCCTCCTCCTCCTCCTCCTTTTTTCTTCTTCTTCTTCTTCTTCTTCTTCTTCTTCTTCTTCTTCTTCTTCTTCTTCTTCTTCTTCTTCTTCTTCTTCTTCTTCTTCTCCTCCTCCTTCTCTCCTTCCTTCCTTCCTTCCTTCCTTCCTTCCTTCCTTATAATCTTCCCCTCCCTATTAAAGTTACTGAGGCAGAGTGTAGTCTGTAGGCCAAAGATATGAATGCCTTATTGAAATAAAACTTAACCCCTTGCACAATGACTTGGGAGAAACCTTCCTTCAGCTGGATAGAAAAAAAAATTGCAACAGTGCAATTGTTAAAATGTCTAGTGACTACCATCAACAAGTGTTTACCAAGTTCCCCACCTACTAAGATAGGTGCCAGCAATGGTAAAAAAAAAAACTGGAAAAGTGAATTTCTGCTGGCAGTTCAAGAATGGAAGAGCAGCGTTGGAAAATATGCAATGATGACAAAATGGATGGTATATATTCATAACTGAAACTGGACTAAATTAAAGCAGGAATGGCTCCCTTATGTAGCGATATAGCACCCAGCAGTCAATTTTGGTTTCTAAGCAAAAGAGTTAAGAGATCAATTTTAAAATATCAGATGAAATCCTGTAAATAAATAGTAGCAACAATCTCCAATGTTTCGAGAAAAGCAAAATACTTCAGTCATTAGTGGCTTGGGATAGTGAAAGGAAAAAAGAAAAACGAGCTATTGAAAATGATTATATTTTTAATGTTTTTCTTTTTTCGCTTTGTTTCAGTGTCCCCTCTTTTCTGCATTGGTCCTCTGTGTCCTTTACGATCATCTTGAAGAATGACTGAATGCGTAGGATAAAATTTCATATTAAAGAGGAAAAAACCCACATAGCTAGGTCTGCAAAAGGGTGATGACTTAGATAGAACCATCTCTTCAGGGGAAAAAAAAGCATAAAAACTCTTTGGTTGAAGAGCTCTGCCAGGCAATACACATGGTGGTAGGACAGGACTCTTGTCTCCAAAAACAAAAATGAATTTGCATTTTGTATCATAAATACTGTTAGGACTCTCACTCTCCATTGGTTTTTGTGATTCTGGGTCAAAACTACAAATGTTTCTTGCACACATCTTTAGCCGTTTCCCCTGCTGTTACTTTAAATTTTTAAAACTTCACAAAACTATCCCACACTGGTTGCACATCCCCTGTGTATATCGGCACATCAGTGACCACAAGATGCTACGATGTGACTGCTGTCAGAAGACACAAACCCATTTTAAGCCTTGAAGGAGCAGGCCAAATCTTGGCTACAGAGTAGCTTGCCTTCCTTGTGACTTTTGACTACCTTACCGGCAGAGAAATTTAAAATAGTTTTTTGCTTTCTCCTGTTCTTTTTAACCCCCACCCCGCCATCCCCAATATACAGGTTACGATCATAAGGGAGATCAAAATTTCTGTTGTTAAGTGAATATTGCCCCATTTTACAACCATGCTGTTGTTAAGTGAAGCGCTGCAGTTGTTAAATTAGCAACACGGTTGTGAAATGAATCCAGCTTCCCCAACTGATTTTGCTTGTCAGAAGGTTGCAAAAGGGGATCGCCTGACCTCCGGGACGTTGCAACCGTCGTAAATATGAGTCAGTTGCCAAGCATCGGAATTTTGATCACGTGACCTGGGGATGTTGCAACGGTCATAAGTGTGAAAAACGGTCACCAGTCACTTTTTCAGTGCCGTCGTAACTTTGAACAGTCACTAAACGAACTGTTGTAAGTCAAGGACTACCTGTACACAGATTTAATGTCCTACCTTCTCTGTAAATACTTACATTTCTTCAGGTTCCTTCAGGATTTCTTGGAACTTGCATTTTAAATCCAACTTCCAACTGCGTAGAGCCAAAGGTCTGGGTTTTGAGCACTTAAACTTTTGAGCCCGTGTCCTTGTTTAGAAGAACTCAGTTTTGAACCAGGATATCCTGTCTTGATCAATGGCTGACAGTTTTTATGATAAAAGGTGGATTCAAGTCTCTTTTTGGATGCCCCCAGTCCAAGGACAAAGTCGGGATGAGGCTAACTCACGTTGCAAGCAACCGTTTTTTCCTTCTCACTGAATTGCTGACAGGGTTCCAGCAAAGTTGCATTGTCTTTTTTTTTAATGTTGTTTTTTTGTTGTTCAGAGTTTCACTATGTACACCTCTTCCTGTGCTGCGGATCTAATTTCATCTTCCTTCCTGTTCGCTGCGCAGGCTACAAGACAACCTGGTGCAGTGAGGTGACCACTGAGGAGCAACTTGACAGAGAGTGAACCACAGAGTGTCTTGGTCGATGCTACCAGACTGTGGCAAAAAAAAAAAAAAAAAAGAGAGAGAGAGAAATCACCTCCCTTTTGGATATTTGATGGGAAAAATCAACTAGGTGGGACCCCGTTCAATCAATTCAGACAGAGTTACGATTCCAACAGAAAAGAATGTTTGTAGCTAAAGGTTGAACGGTGAGGTCCTCGGTGCTCTCTGGGATTGATGGTTTTTTTGCAGACATTTCACTCCCCAACTACGTAACCTCATCAGTGCTAGAGGGAGTGGGGTTTGCACTCTGTTTATATACCAGTGCCAATAGGAGAGAATATTTGTAACTCAAATCTGAACTCTGGAGTCTTTGATACTCTCAGAGCTTGGTGATTTTCTTGCAGACGTTTCATTACCAAACTAGGTAACATCATCAGTGCTAGACGGGAGTGGGGTTTGTGGAGAGGAGGGGGAGGAGGAGGAGGAGGAGGAGGAGNTGTTGTTAAGTGAAGCGCTGCAGTTGTTAAATTAGCAACACGGTTGTGAAATGAATCCAGCTTCCCCAACTGATTTTGCTTGTCAGAAGGTTGCAAAAGGGGATCGCCTGACCTCCGGGACGTTGCAACCGTCGTAAATATGAGTCAGTTGCCAAGCATCGGAATTTTGATCACGTGACCTGGGGATGTTGCAACGGTCGTGTGAAAAACGGTCACCAGTCACTTTTTCAGTGCCGTCGTAACTTTGAACAGTCACTAAACGAACTGTTGTAAGTCAAGGACTACCTGTACACAGATTTAATGTCCTACCTTCTCTGTAAATACTTACATTTCTTCAGGTTCCTTCAGGATTTCTTGGAACTTGCATTTTAAATCCAACTTCCAACTGCGGAGAGCCAAAGGTCTGGGTTTTGAGCACTTAAACTTTTGAGCCCGTGTCCTTGTTTAGAAGAACCCAGTTTTGAACCAGGATATCCTGTCTTGATCAATGGCTGACAGTTTTTATGATAAAAGGTGGATTCAAGTCTCTTTTTGGATGCCCCCAGTCCAAGGACAAAGTCGGGATGAGACTAACTCACATTGCAAGCAACCGTTTTTTCTTTCTCACTGAATTGCTGACAAGGTTCCAGCAAAGTTGCATTGTCTTTTTTTAACGTTGTTTTTTTTGTTGTTCAGAGTTTCACTATGTACACCTCTTCCTGTGCTGCGGATCTAATTTCATCTTCCTTCCTGTTCGCTGCGCAGGCTACAAGACAACCTGGTGCAGTGAGGTGACCACCGAGGAGCAACTTGACAGAGAGTGAACCACAGAGTGTCTTGGTCGATGCTACCAGACTGTGGCAAAGAGAGAGAGAGAGAGAGAGAGAGAGAGAGAGAGAGAGAGAGAGAGAGAGAGAGAGAGAGAGAGAGAGAGAGAGAAATCACCTCCCTTTTGGATATTTGATGGGGAAAATCAACTAGGTGGGACCCCGTTCAATCAATTCAGACAGAGTTACGATTCCAACAGAAGAGAATGTTTGTAGCTAAAGGCTGAACGGTGAGGTCCTTGGTGCTCTCTGGGATTGATGGTTTTTTTGCAGACATTTCACTCCCCAACTACGTAACCTCATCAGTGCTAGAGGGAGTGGGGTTTGCACTCTGTTTATATACCAGTGCCAAGAGGAGAGAATATTTGTAACTCAAATCTGAACTCTGGAGTCTTTGATGCTCTCAGAGCTTGGTGATTTTCTTGCAGACGTTTCATTACCAAACTAGGTAACATCATCAATGCTAGAAGGGAGTGGGGTTTGGGGAGAGGAGGGGGAGGAGGAGGAGGAGGAGGAGGAGGATCCTTGGTGCTCTATGAGCTTGGTTATTTTCTTACAGTACCAATAGGAGAGAATATTTGTAACTCAAATCTGAACTCTGGAGTCTTTGATGCTCTCAGAACTTGGTGGATTTCTTGCAGATGTTTCATTTCCCAATTCGGTAACATCACCAGTGCAGAGTATAATGAATTTGCAGGGGTCTTGCTCAAGGTTGTTCTTTTTTTGGCACAGCTCACAACCACTTCATGCCTGGAAGAACATTTCCAGTGGAATCGAACGTGCAGATCAAAACAGCTTGCTTACAAGCTTTTTCCTCTTAAAAGAAACCAAGAAGCAGGGGTCTTGTCCCCCAAGGTGCTTTTTCAGGAGGCAACTGGACTTTCTTGTTTTTTCTTTGAAGACGTGTCGCTTCTCATCCAAGAAGCTTCTTCAGCTCTGACTGGATGGTGGGGAGTGGAAGGCTTTATACTCCTTGCAGACAGCTGGTCATTTGCATCCTTTTAGAGAGTCGTTGAAGCCATTTGAGACTCTCTAAAAGAAGGCAAATGATCAGCTGTCTGCAAGGAATATAAAGCCTTCCATTCCCCACCATCCAGTCAGAGCTGAAGAAGCTTCTTGGATGAGAAGCGAAACAACTTCAATAGAAAAAAACACAGAAAGTCCAGTTGCCTCCTGAAAAAAGCTCCTTTGGGACAACCATGACCTGGATGACTGAGAATCTCCGTAGACATTAAGCAGGGGTCTTCTTTCCATTCGTGGAAGGGCTCTTATAAAGTTGACAAGCAAGCGGTCATCATTATCTATCTGATAGGTTGGAAATACTGTTAGGTTTTTCCCCGAATAATTCATGCAAATGTTTTTCTTTTAAATTTAAATCGAGAGTTTCCTTTTTTCCTTTGTTTTTAATTTTATTAAGAGTTTCGTTGTTTTTTTTCATTTCACATTCAGAGAATTAGTATGGTGAAACTAGACCAGGATGCTCTTCTTTTGGAGCCAGGAAAAATGAATCTCCATGGGTTGAAAACTATCTGATTCCATTCTGTTTCACGTAATTGACGGTTAGCTGGTTATTTTTTAAATTCACAACTTTTTAGGAATCCATGTCCCTAGATTCTGACACAGAAAGTCAAGCAGTTTGCTGATGATGCATAATTGGGGTGGATCCAGATGTTATCAAAAAGATATTATCTGTCAAAGTTCAGCTACATCATTGTCTACCCCAACTTGACCACTCTTTTCCTGTTCTTTGGGCATCATCAACTGTACTTCTGAGAATGGGTAGTAGACGCTGAGTATTAGATAGGCTCCCTCTTGGCATTCTTCAGGTATGCTACCGCTTCAAGGCCCCGTGACTGGAATGCTAGAAATTTTATTTATTTATTCTGCAACTGTATATGGCCACCAATTTTAAGCAAATAATTCTGGACTGAACCAGGGTGCCAGCCTTTGGTCAGCAACTGTCGAAGGCCACAAAGTAGATGAAGCCACGTCTCCCAAGTGGGTGAAGTAGTTTGATTTTTTTTTTTTAATTGTTGTGGTAAGTTTATTTTAGACCTTATGCTACGGTTTCCATCACCTTCCTGTTTTAAAATGACAAGAAATGGCTCCTTCAGTTTTCTACAGTCAAGAGTGCATTCATATTTCCAAAAAAGGGAGTGTTAAGAGGTTTGCAGCTTGCCCAGTCCTTACTTGAACTGAGAACTTCACTCAATTCAAGGTTGATCTTTAAAAAGCAATTGTGTTTGAAGCCAAACTGTGTTGAATATTGTGTACTCTGAAAATGTTTGCTCATTCATCCTAGGTCCCTTTCCTTCCTTCCTTCCTTCCTTCCTTCCTTCCTTCCTTCCTTCCTTCCTTCCTTCCTTCCTTCCTTCCTTCCTCCCTCCTTTCCTTTCCTTGTCTTTCTTCTTTCTTTCTCTTATACACACACTCCCTCCCCTCCATCTGTATATCCATCCATCCATCCATCCATCCATCCATCCGGCCGGCCATCCATCCATCCATCCATCCATCCATCCATCCATCCATCCGTGCAGCCTAGGTCAACTATCTCGTCTCCTTGTCACTTTGCTCAGATGGTTACAGACTTGTGGCATGAGAGTTCTCGCGTCAATTCAGCCTGTAGACAGGAAGCAGAAAACCACATTTAAAGAAGAGAAGGCAGGGATATTTTATGACATGTCACTTCTATAACAAAGCAATACTTCTAAATCAGCCGCCCAATTTGATTATTCTGAGTTTAGGAGAGACCAGAAACGAAGTGTCATTGACAAGGCCTACAATCAGGTAACTAATCACTGCCAGTTAGAAAACCTTATTAACCAATGTTCAGGTGTGTTATCTGCAAACACCCTAGGACTGTTGTGAATGTGGGGGAAATCCAAGAAACTTTTAAGATATTAGAAGGGCGAAAGCAGATTTAACTGGTCCATGTGCAGACGCTGGGGGGCCTGGGAAAACACCATTGAATAAATCAGAGGGGGAAGAGTATAAGAGAAAGCAGATATCAGGACATCAGCTCTACGGGAAGACTATTTTTGTTGACTTGGTTGTATGAACAGAATCTTGCCATTCTGTTTGTGTGGACCTTCCTCCCCTCCCCTTATACTCCAGTGAATTTGGGGGGGGGGGTGTTTTTCTGGGCTGCTTTTAAATATTGTGATGGACTTGGAAAAACCATTCTGCTTAGCCCACCTTCTGCTTAGATTTCTGCACCTTTTCATTAAGTTCATCATGTTGACTCTCCACAATGGTGGATTTACAGGGCTGGATCCAGCATCTTTGAAAGAAACTAATAGCTGTATAAATTGGATTTCGAGGACTGAGGTCTGGAGCACAAACTTACTGTATGCAGTGGGTGGGTGTTTACGTGAGGTTGAAGAAATTAGTTCCCGTGCTGGCCACTAAGAGCAATCTCTTCAGAAAGCCGACGTTCATTCCTTTCTTTTCTTCAAATAAAAGAGGAAATAAAAATTTCACCCAGAATGCCACCAGCAGCACAGGAGGGGTTGTCTTCAAGCGACAAAATGTCAAGTTATTCAAGAGTTTTAAACCGAGGGCAAACTTTTTAGTTTTAACACAGCCACAAATCTGTGGATTCCTGTTTTGAATCTGTAGAGCTACCTTCCATTCGCTCCACATAAATTTCCCAGCAGAATAGGTGCTCAAATGGCTTTTGAGGATTCATGGGCCATTTTTCCACGAGAGGCCATTTATGAACTGATGGACATGTGTGAATCCTGCATGCAAGGCAGTTTTCAGAGACGTGCCAGGTAGCAGCTTAAATCCTCCCCCCCCCAAATCTCTTTAGGACTACTGGCTCATTTTACAAATAAATGTGACCCCATTTAGGACAATTCTGAAGTCTGTAATTGTGGCTTATGTCTCATTCGTTTTTTACTTGGGTCATCTGCTGTTTCATAAACCACCCTGAAGATTTATTTGTACTGAAAAGCGGAGATTATACCCGCATTAACTCCATAAATAACATCTATCCAAGTTAAGAATTGCTCAAGTAGCTTTCCTTCTTTTGAAGAAATGGAGATTATTTAGCCAATTAAGGTCACATATATACCACCCTATTTTTTTTTCTGCTGGTTGGTCCCTTCTTGACTTCCGGTGAGTGTACGGACAAAGCCACACATAAACTAAGTTCTACAAATTTTAGCTGCTTGCTGTAAATATGACTGGACGTTTGATACTCATCGCAATTAGTTACAATGTGGTTTGTCTTGGCTTGTCAGGTTGACTCCAGCCAACCATGGTCTATCCAAGGAACTATTGAGAAGCCAACTAGGGTGAAGGTAACGTTACCGGTGTCTGTATCTGGGCTGATCAAAACCGGTGTCTGTATGTGGGCTGATCAAAACAATCTTACATTAATACCTTTTCTAATATATTATGCAATAAGACAGAAGGCCATATAGGGTTATGATAAAGCATATTAAGACTGAGATGCCAGTCTTTGCACTTGATAGACATTATAAGAGGCTTGAATGCCACCTGCTGGAACGCCAGAGACCAATTTTTGTTGCTGCAAATCATACCGGTGGATCTCCAGCTGCGTTGAGCTGTTCTGGTCATTCCTAGTCAAGAAGGCCAAGAGGCACGCTGGAAATCCAATCCAGTTGGGCATTAAAGGGCTGGGGGGGGGCACTGAGCTGAAGAGGCTCTTATGGTGGACTTCCAAATGGCTTGAACTGATTCTGTTCAATATTTCTGAGAGGAATTCTAGTCTAGCCTATTTCCCCAACCCCATCCTTTGGATTTAAAGCAGGAGACTATGGCGGAACACGCAATTGTGCAGATTAGCCTGGTCAATCCAGAATTCCAAGGAAGTCAGGAGATGAAGTCTCTCAGGTACAAGCTGAAAGGATTCTGAATCAGATTTCAGATTTGATGAGAGACTTCCTTTTATAGTAGACTCAAGCACCACTTAGGTTCCTGGTGTCTCTTGGTTTGACACTCAGAAGGAGTATGACTCATTCTGTATGAGGGAGTCAAGAGAAGTTTCTTCTATTCATAGAATGAACTCTTCTTAGCGAGAATAGAACTCTAAGAGACCCATCTCCTGTCCTGTCCTAAGCACAGGGTCAGGAAAGAAGGAGAGCAGCTTCCAAGCAGGAGAGCAGTCCTACAAGTGTGAATTACGATCCAACAAAGAGTGGCATGAACGGAAAAACCATGGCAGTCCCAACAAGGTTTTAATCACTCTTCAGACTTGTTTGGGAATCAGTTACATAGCAGGCAATACATGAATCCAAAATTCAGCTGAACAATTGAAAGCCCACATCTGACTACTCTGTCAGTCAAATTAAGAAACAGAATCAATCTAGATCAGTGGTTCTCAACCTGTGGGTCGGGACCCCATTTGGGGTCGATCGACCATTTCACGGGGGTCGCCAAGCAAGGCTGTCCGCCATTTTTTTTGTCCGCCATTTCCCCCCCTTTTCTGGCGGGTGCCTTACCTCCCTTGGGCTGGGCCAGCTGGTGGTCGGCCTGCTCCGTCTCTGCCGCTTGCCAGCTACGCCTCGGCCGGCGCAGGGGGTGGAACCACGCATGCGCGGCGCTCCCAGGCAGGGAAAGTCCTCAACTTACGACCGGTTGAGTAGTCCTCGACTTACGACCGGTTGGGGTCGCGGCATTAAAAAGGTTGAGAACCACTGATCTAGATCATATCTGTCTTCCACTAATGATGGACCATCCGATATCTGCTAAACACAGTTGGTCAGAGTATGAATAAAATGCACAGTCGCTGAATGTAAAAAGTTGGATGTACAAGATTATAAACTCCTTTGAGCTCTAGAGTTTGTGCTGTTTCCACAACTGCAAACCCTCAATGCTGGAATTTATATGATTTTTAACAAAGAAAAGATGTTCACACACAATCTTTCCAGGCTTTAAAAATGTTAATGAACTACTTGAATCCCACCTATACATTCTTACTTTTTCTTAACAAAATGCATCCCCCCCCCTTCCTCTCTATTGCTGCCAGCAAACAAACTGATTATGGGGGAAACTGAAAATATAAGCCAAACAAACACAATCCTGGATAAAGTTCTCAAAAATACAAGGGTTTTTCCAAGAGAAAAAGCTACATTTGTGTATCATCTCTGTAAAGAGTGGGGTGCAAACCAATAGTGAGCTACTTCCAAACCAAGGGTTGAATCCTCTTCTCTGGAAAGGAAGGAAGGAAGGAAGGAAGGAAGGAAGGAAGGAAGGAAGGAAGGAAGGAAGGAAGGAAGGAAGGAAGGAAGGAAGGAAGGAAGGAAGGAAGGAAGGAAGGAAGGAGGAAGGAAGGAAATCCTGCCACGAATGTTGAATACAGATTCTTGCACTAAACAAGTTGATGATATAAATCCTGTGAACTTTAGAGATTCTTATGGTAAGTACATGTACACCAATTTTTATTACACCATCTCAGTGTTTAAAGGCAATGTTACACTATGTTGTTTGTGAAACTTCATAATAACAGTGAAATATTCAGTGGTTTAAAACACAAAATAAAAGCCAGCAAGTATTCAGTTTTACTTCCGTACGGACTTATTTGGTAATTTTAGGAGGACTGGTGCCCTTAACCATCAATCAAATACGTAGTAATAGCAGCTAATGAAGTCCAGACAAAATGAGCTCATTTGAAAAATCAGTCAGATTCTATCACGTGAAACGCCTTTTTAAAATGGTTTTATTTGGATAGCCAAATCGGCCCCAATCTCATCTGGACAAAACAATGTGTCACCAAAATCAAGATGAACCAGTATGCTCTGAACATGCCCACATCAATTCGGAGCACTGGTTATTTTCAGGAGCCTTATAGTAAATCCCTAGTATGGCCCAATGAGAAGACCTCTGGGGCAAAATATCAAGAGCTGCTAGCACGGAGTAGCAGACCTGGGCGATGCCCGTGATGAGCAACGACACAAACAAAAGGATTCCTCTTCAAACAGAATTTAATGGAAACTAACATGCCAGGATGCTTCCCAATCTAATTGAAGTGGAATGAATAATTCATCCTCCAAACAAACAAAAAGCATATAAAGCTTGTGTTACGTGTGTTTTTAGGCGGGAACCAGAAAACTGGAATTTTTACGTTTTTCAGCTGAAGTCGTAGCGTCCTCCTTCCAACTCTTAAAACTCAGGGGTGTCCAACCTTGGTGACTTTAAAACCCATGGACTTCAACTCCCAGAATTCCCCAGCCAGCTCTGCTGGCTGGGGAATTCTGGGGCTTGAAGTCCACGGGTCTTAAAGTCGCCAAGGTTGGACACCCCTGATACAGATGTTAGCTGAAGCTGTTCTATACGGTACTGCAGACCGACAGCCCATTTTTATGGCTGGCCCTTGTTATCATACAACAGAAATCCTCAGCATTCTACCAAGGGTTTACAATTCAGGAATGTGTAAATACAAAGAGAGCATCTTATGGGCTAGAGATACTCATCGTATTGCCCCAGAGCAAGCTTCCGTAGATTTCTCTTACTCTGTGCTAATGTAGTTAGGACCTTGTTTTTCAAGACATTTTAAAGATTGATATGACCCTCAAATAGATCATTGAGCACGCCAAGTCACAAAGATAAGCTTTTAATGTGAATCAGACTGGCAGGACAACAGCACTTGACTTACATCTTGTTACTTAGACCAAAAACTCCTCAAAAGACATGGGAGGAAGGGGAGAACATGAGGGGTGGGGAAGGGAGGAAGTGCTGTTACAGATCAAGCTGCTCAGCTGCAAATACTGAACATAAAAATCCTCACGGAAGGGATGGGTTCCTAATGCTTTGTACATTTCACGCGACTTGCCTTGCCAGTTTCTTTTCCTGGACCTATCAACCTTTCAAGGTGTGTGGTGAGATTTAAAATTCCTGGGAATGAGCTGTTTTAGATTTACAATTCCTGGGAATGAGCTGTTCCAATGGGATCTCTCTGTGACTTTGAATCTCGGGTGGGGCCACCTTCTCACAGCAAATGTCTCTGCTTCTATCCATGCAATACTATGCATGAAGATCCGTGCCCATGTTGTTCTATCCGAAAAAGTAGCAGTGATAGCAAAAGAGGAAAGAAACTCAAAACTCGGCATTAGGATTAGGATAATTCTGTTAATCTCTCCAATTTGGGGGGTGAAGCCAAAAAAGGGGCGAAAGGGAGGAGATATAGATATAGAAGCGGAACAAACGTTTCCCCCAGTTTATCAGACTTGGGGTGCCTGCTGTTAACTTTGATCAGCTTTCAGTGGTCATTTGTTAAAATTCAAGCTGTTGTAACTTTTAAGCAGATCGTAGCAATAGCAGATTATGGTCCGTTATCTCACCGATTTCTTACCAACCAATGCTTAGTTTATCACGGAAAGTGCAAGCACTATATGCGTTGATGACCAAATAGATTTTTGAGGATCATCTGCCTCGGGAGGACACCTCTCAACAGGGTCTTTGACGAGGTTCCTTGTTAAGTGACAAACTAGGACACGTGTACCCAATTCAGGAACCCAAAATCCTTTCCAAAGTGAGATTTGGTAATAAATGAACAGGCTGAAGAATAGGCAAGCTGTGAAAAACTACACTGAAGAGCAGAGCGCTGAGCAAAACAACCCAATTATCATTTAAATTAGAATGCCGTGTTAACTTCACCAGACTACAGATACAATTACCCTAAAAACAAAACAAAAAAAAAAACCCTATCCAGTTGAAGCAACTTGTCCCCAAATTTCAACAAGGGTGCATGTCAGTTAAACTGCTGACTTGTTTACACAGAGTTGAATGTTTGAAAATACGGAATAGGAAACCTCTAAATCAGGGGTAGTCAACCTTGGCTCTTTTATGACTCTTGTGGACTTCAACTCCCAGCTTAGCTGGCTCAGGAATTCTGGGAATTGAAGTCCACGAGTCATAAAAGAGCCAAGGTCGACTACCCCTGCCCTAAATGAAGGGGTTTACAAGAGAGGCCAAAGGCACCCCCATCTCTTGAGGGTCTTTCAGTTAGGGTACAAACTTAACTTGGCTATAGAAATGCAAGTGATGCTTTAAAGTGAGCAGGTGAGGATACTTTTTTTGTGTGTTTTGTTTTTTAAAGCGGATCGCAATCCCTTCCGGTAGGATAGCCTTCCAGCAGCTGTGTTCTGCTTCTAAGATATTATTAATCTGGGTGGATCCTTGGCTGCTGGATCTCTTTAGGCTTGATAAAAACAAAGTTTCGGTCAATGGCAGGGAACTGTCATTGCTAGCTGCAGAAACGATAAGAAATCCAGAACTACAAAAGGATGTGCTGTCTTCCGTTAATATAAATGAGAGATTTGGGCCGTGTAGAATGCTTCTCAAGACTTATTTACAGTACAAGAAGGGTCTCGCGGCGGGAGCTCAGATCTCGCCGGCTTCCCTCTCCTCCGACCTCTTGGAGCGAGATTTGCCATTGGTGCTCTCGTGCCGCCGTTCAGACGAACTCTTCTCTTTCTTCTCCCGGTCCCGAGATTTCTCTCTTGAAGACCGATCCCTAGAGGATCTGAAGTACAAAGTGAGCAACGTTATAATAAAGGAGCCACTACAAAGGCGCCCCAGTTCAAGCTACATGTATACATATATACAAGAAAGGTGGCCAGGAGGTGTCAGTTTTCCTTCCTGGAGCTGGCTAGTTGGTGGGAAAGAAAAAATCGCTTGTCTGGATAGGCAGGAAGGGGTGATGAATCCTCATTCAGCACAAGCTATCTCAACTGGTCTCAAAGGATAAGAATTCAAAGGAATTTTTTTTTTGAAATGTAGTACATCATCCTCAAAGAAATGGCCAAAAGAATAAGTGAATCATAGAAGGACTCTCCAAATAGAATTCAGGTTCCCCACATAGAGCTGTTTTTTTTTAAATTCGTTAACAGAATACTTCAAAATCCAGATTTAAAAGGACACCAATTCTTAAAACTATGAAATTCTCCTAGACAAGAATGCCATTCAGAGGGCACTGGCCTTGAATCACTCTAATATAAATTAATCCCACTCCTCCAACTTTGTAGCAATGGATGGGAGTCAAAAGCAAATTCTTTTATCTCGGGAGTCAAAAGCAAATTCCTTAAAATGGTCACTGAAAAGTAGACCTAAATCTTCATGGCTTCTATCAAGGAGCCATTCATGTTCAGGAAATAAAAAACTGGCGATAAGGAGAAGCATGAAAAAAAGCCTTAGCACCTGAACAGAACGGAGCATCATAATCCTTTCCAAAGTGAGATTTGGTAATTAATAAATTTGCTCCTGTGACTGCTGGGACCACAGCCAGCCTTGCAGAAGAACTAAACATAATTCAGTCTTGTTTTAATTCATTCACATCCTAAGATTCGATGGTGACATCAGCATCAGGGTTTTTTCCTACTCTGCGTCACACCAAACACAAAGGAATTTTATGATAGTCTATACCAGGGGTAGTCAACCTTGGCTCTTTTATGACTCGTGGACTTCAATTCCCAGAATTCCTGGCTGGCTCAGGAATTCTGGGAGTTGAAGTCCACGAGTCATAAAAGAGCCAAGGTTGACTACCCCTGGTCTATACATTATCGCCCATCTTTCAATTTCTTCAACCTAACCGTACTATTATTTGTTCTCTGCTACACATTTTAAATTCCATTTCCAATCTGTACCGGACAGTCTCAAAGATGCCTTTTTTTGTTTTTTTGGCTTCAAAATGCAACTGGACTGTTTTTTGAGGAAAAAGAAGAAGTTTCGCTTCTCATCCAAGAGGCTTCATCAGTTCAACTGATGCAGCTTCTTCTTCCTCAAAAAAACAGTCCAGGTGCCTTTAAAGCAGTGTTTCTCAACCTTGACCATTTTAAGGCATGTGGACTTCAACCCTCAGAATTCCACAGCCAGCAATGCTGGCTGTGGAATTCTGGGAGTTGAAGTCCACATGCCTTAAAATGGTCAAGGTTGAGAAACACTGCTTTAAAGGCATCTTTGAGACAACTATGATCTGGATGACTGAGAATCCCCATAGACAGGCAGCAGACACTGTTCTCCTTCAACGGCTCTCCACGGGAACCAGTGCTATACTATAGTATTAGAAGTTTCCCCTCTGACCCTAAACCCCAGCTTACCAAAGCAGCTCTCCAAGGATGGCTTGGTCAAGGAATCGTTAGGCAAGACAGTTTTATGAATGGCCCAACCTCTCTCCCCTTACGATAATAAATTCACTTGCCCTCTCCTTCTGAGTCCAATCCATACTGCCACCCAGAGAAAAGCACAAACCATGATGTTAGTGCTCAAACAGAGGAGGAGGAGGAAAAAAACAGGAAGAAAAAATAGAGTCAGGAATTCCGAAGGGGGTTAAGAGTCCTTCTTCAGCATCTGTGACTTGCTAACTCAAGTTAGCACTAGCCAACTTGTACACCAGCCTGACTGCTCGTTTCAAGTCTATAAAATGGGAAGCAGGCGATAAGCCTGGATAATTCCACTAATCTGGGGTCCTCACCCAAGTGAGCAATCTCTCCATTTTCTCTCAAGCCTGGTTTATCACGTGGAGATGGAATATGCCATCTTTCAACTGCTAAAAGGTGGGGGAGGACACAAGGTATGAAAGCAGTCCTCGATTTACGACAACTGCGAACAGAATTTCCACTGCCAGGCAAGGCAGCGAGTCACGCCCCATTTTACAACCTTTTCCACCAAGGTTTTTAAACAAACCACTGGCGTTGTTAAGTGAATCAGGGGGTTGTTGAGCAAATCTGGTTTCCCTTTGCTGGAAACAAGCTGGGGAGATCTCAAAATGGTGACCACACAGGACCCCAGAACGCTGCAACTGTCGTAAACGTAAGGCTGCTTGCCAAGCACCCGAATTGTGACTGTGGAGATGCTATGACAGTCGTTAAGTCCGAAGACTCGGTTGCGAGTCACTATTGCCAGCCCGGCTGTCATTTCAAATAGTCACTAAACAAAGGGTCGTTGAGGACTACTTGCGATCGAAATTGTACTTTTGCAACTACAGGACCATAGTCTGAATTCAATTTCATCAATCAGTCTCTTCTCCAGCAGGATGGGCCTCCAAATGAATTAGGATGAATTACGATAAATCTCATCCTCTCTAGCTAGCATATGAAGGGTTATCTAAAGAAGATGACTTTATGGGATACAGAATTATCACTTGTTTTTAATTACAGTATTCCACTGGCTCAGTACGCTGAAGCTGCTGTGGACCTACACTCAAAACAAAGGCATTTTCTGTTCCCAAAATTGTGTCCCAAAAGCTTTACCTGAGAAGGAGTCCTTTTAGACTCAGGTGTAACCTTGCTCCGTGAAATTAAAACAAGGGCCCTCTTCCCGCCAACAACCCCAGTCTTTGACTAAAGCAGTGTTTCTCAACCTTGACAATTTTAAGGCATGTGGACTTCAACTCCCAGAATTCCACAGCCAGCAATGCTGGCTGTGGAATTCTGGGAGTTGAAGTCCACATGCCTTAAAATTGTCAAGGTTGAGAAACACTGGACTAAAGCTTTCGGACTTACATCTCTATTGCAAACGAAAACAAAAAGAGAGGAACCGTCCCACATCCATAAATGTCGTGATTCCTTTATCCAGGATCACCTTTCGTTATCTACTTTTGCACCTGCCAGATACTGTCTCTTTCGAAGACGCTGAATTTTTAAGAAATTGCAGCAGAGGATTGTTTAAAAGAAATAGGACGTTTTGCAATCTTTTATGTCCTCTCCCGGTTTCTGGCATTTCCCATTTTTTCCAGAAAATATTCTCCATGCAATTCTTCCCCCTGGGAGGGGGGGGGGCACTTTATGAGCTATAGCACATTCGCGTTTTCTGAAGTCTTCCCTTACCTGCTCTTTAGAGTAATAGTAATTACAGGGTCTTCCTCATTTCCTAATTGTCCAAACTTCTTTTCTTTAATGTTCATGTTTAAGACAGATTTAAAAAATGAATTTAGTATCTCAACCACGAGTTAATAGTTTCCACACATTTTATAATATCTCTCGTTTTCAATCCTTTCTGTGCAGAGAAAAGAGATAAAATACTCTCTATTTTTCACTCACTCTTCCAACGGGTGAGGTTATAAATCCACTTTATCATTAGATAAATGAGATTTTCAAAGGCGTGTGGTCAACTTGTAAGCGGGGAATAAATTACTTCTCTTAAACTTTTTCCTTCTGTAAGGGATAGAATGGTAAGTATTAAGCGGAATTACTAGGTGCAAACTAAAAACTAAATCCATTCCAACATCATCTCTAAGAACAATATGAGAATCTTTTTTTGTTGTTGTTCCTGAATAGAATTAAACTGTGGTATCAGACCATTAGTTAATTTCTGTGTAAAAGACCACCAGTTTGGGCCAGTTTTTTGCATCCATGTACAGCCCTATCTGAACATTTTTAGAAAGGCTAACAAACACCTTCCTGATAGCAACACGTCATTTACTCACTAAGTGAACAGCATGCCTTTGGCAGAAACGAAAAATGTTCGAAGAAGCAGGGAAGTCGTCTCTTACACTGGGGAAAACGGGATTTGCAGGCCTGGCAAAAGAGTTCAAAATGGCTGCTGGAGCTTGTGGTCTTTTTCACATGGATGAAATCTCTGCCTATTCTAGTCTATTCACAAAGGAGAAAACAAGAGCTCGGCCTTCCTTGCTTCTTTGCATCTTGACAACCACATTTTTTAATCCAACATGTTCCCTGCGGGGGGGGGGGGGCGACTTGGAAACTGGCATCGTTATTTCTAAATGTATCCTGGTTTCCTTTCAGCTTTTAACATGTTTCCTCTGGCTAAACTCCACGCAAAACAAGCCTTTCCCTCCAAGCGGCAGTGAGAATAGGCTGGCCATACTTATGCTTGGAACTCCTGTCTCTGGATCCACGTCGGTGACCCCGACTATGACTTCCGGAACGGCTGCGGTGGCGTCGGTGCCTCTCTCGTTCCCGAGACTTGGAACGGGATTTTCGCTTCTCGCGGGAAAGGGAGCGGGAACGTCGGCGCCTCCGCTCTCGGGATCGCGATCTGCAGTGGGAAGGTGGAAAACAATTCAGCCCAGCCATATCAAAGAGTCTTCCATTAAGAGTAACTGCGTTACCTCACTTTCTTTTCAAATACACACACACACAATTTATGCCCGACTTTTCCTCTAGGAGGAGATAACAAGTGCTTGCCTGTATTTTATCACACAAACTAAGCCAATGTTGTACCTTGAGTACCAAGATACCAAGTACAGTGGTCCTTTGGTACTCAACTGCTTTGAAACTCATTGAATTTGGTACTCAATGTATTTTGACATGACAAATTTATCCTGGTACTCACTGTTTGTTTGGTACTCAACACAAAAGCTAGAACTTGACGGTGTCGGCTGCCTTGTGACTCACTAAATTATTCCTTGTGAGAAAAAACTGTTTGGTACTCATTGTTTTTGGTACCCATCGCACCTCCCGGTACCAATAAATGATGAGTTTTTAAGAAGAGACTGGACAGCCATTTGTCTGAAATGGTGTAGGGTTCCTGCCTGAGCAGGGGGTTGGACTCGATGACTTCCAAGGTCCCTTCCAACTTTATTATTATTATTATTATTATTATTATTATTATTATTATTATTATTATTATTATTATTATTATTATTATTATTATTATTATTCCACTGTATTAAGAGTGCTTTGTTATGGATGAAAAGGCCATCCTTAAGGATCAATACCTTAAGTTCACGGAAAACCAGATTCTATTCTTTCCCCTTTATTCTCTTACAGCATTCAGCAATATACAAATTAAATAATTAATAGCCTCTTTAACAGTTGGCCTTTATTAAGCAATGATTCAAATGATTTTCAGATTAGAGTCTACATAAATTAATGACAGAACTGAGGGGCTTAGTTTTTAACTCCGTGCCCTTTTAGCTCTGCCTTATAGTATTTTTGGATGACTCTATGCATGTGAACCACAATTATACAAAGACTTCTACAAGAAAATCATTGGAATGTACATATGAGACATTACATCCAAAGAGGTTACAACTAAAACTTTGCAAAATGATATTCCAATTGCTTATTGATATCCCTCCAGATATTTTACAAGTCTGCAGAATTTGAAGCCAATGCTTTTGTAGCTTCCACTGCATCACACAAGAACTGCATTCTTTGTTATATACTGTCTCCACATAAAAAAAACCTATAAATTTAAATTTAAGAAAGATTCAACAATTGTATTTTAGAGAATCTCTGTGGAGTTTTCTCCAAAGTGCCAGCTAAAAATGATTTTTGCTCTTCCTCTCTGCTAAAAGGGGATTTTTTATGCCAACATGACAGCATTTGCAGTGGATCTGTGCAGCATTCTAAATAACGGAGTGCGCTGCGTTTTGGAATTGAAAACCCCTTTCAAGTGAGGCTACCTAGCCTCTGTGGGTGGACTGTACTAAAGGCCTCATGTGCCTTTTCAATTGCCTGTGGGCAGGTTAGACCAGGAAAAAAAAAAGAATAATTCAAATTAGTTGAGAACTATTGCTATTCTAAAACCCATGTAGTTACATTGCTGGTCACATAAAGCAATACAGTTCAACATAAACACAAGATAATGTTTGTGTGTCCTAAACATTGTAGACAATTTCTGTTCTAAAGATTGCTGAAGGAGATCACCAAGCTATTGAGCAACTCAACGTTACTTCTATATATCAAAAAGCCATCGTAATTTAT
Organism: Protobothrops mucrosquamatus; assembly: GCF_001527695.2. Classification (NCBI taxonomy): domain Eukaryota; kingdom Metazoa; phylum Chordata; class Lepidosauria; order Squamata; family Viperidae; genus Protobothrops; species Protobothrops mucrosquamatus. The sequence goes on from NW_015387134.1 coordinate 284,591, forward strand.
AAAAAGCGAACAGCAAGGGTGCCAACCCAATGTAGCTCAATTCAGTGGCAATTTAACAGACGAGTCCTACAACAGGGAGAAATAGTAACAGACTAGGAAGGATTGGGGGACTTTTCTGCTTTTGGGTCTGGAGAAAAGCAGCAAATGGAGAGCTGCCAAAAGCTATCAAGGAGCTCATTTGAGGACCATCACCTCAATGTATATGTACCCTTCACTCACACACATACAATCTCTCTTACCTTCTGCGATCTCGGTTTCTTGATCCAGATCTAGAAAAAAGGAACAGCACTGATTTAAAAGGAGGAGCTGGAGACAGTATGCAAGCTGTGATGACCCAGGGCCCCGAACGGAGGCAAAGCACTTAGCTGGTCAGAACAATTGTCTTTGTAAGCACTGCCAACCTTCACCCAACAGCCCCCACATATGCTGGCACAAGTTCAATAAAAGTCAACGGAGTTAAACAGTTCTTTAAAGTAAAACAGATAACAAACAAAGTATGATCTTTTCCACGCCCAGCTTGCCTGTAACCTGCAAACTGCAAAACTGAAGACAGCAAGGAAAACTCAGCAGGAAACAAACTTGATCCAAAATACAAAGAGTCCAGGTACAAAAGCTCACAGCACAAGAGTTCACGTTTGTTCCCAGCAAATGCCCCACCCCACAGCGTCTCCTTAAATACCTACTCCCCAGGTGTGCCTTGTGGAGTGGGGTGTGACGCTCTCCTCCCGAGAATGTGAGCCTGCCTCCGTTGTTCCCTCCTCCTTTCTGCTCTCCTTGCTCTGGGATCTGATGGGGAGGGGCCTTGCTCCTGGCCTGAGCTCTGCCTGCCCTGTTCCAAACTTGAAGGGCCCTGGCCTGCTTTAGCCTGTTTCTCCCCACAGTCCTCCGAAGCCACAGACACCCCCTCCTGGGCCTCAACAGGGAACTCCATGTCGTCCTCAGAGTCAGGCTCGGACGGAGGCATGACACAAGCATAGTTAGGAACGTGTTCTGATGAAGCAGGATTCTTTGCTCTAAAAAGTGCTGTACACTTTTAAGACCCCAGAAGGTAATACGCTGAAAGGGTCAAGAGTGAATTTGGCAAAGGATTCCAAATTCTAAACAGTAAAGAAACAGATGTCTACTCACTACTTTTCATCTTCTATCAAGCAGCCCTGCTATTCTACTGTTTGAACTCTTACGTTCTTCTTTCTGCTTCCAAATTCTACTGATTTCAGAGGGCCAAAAAGGCACCAACATAGGTTTGCCCTGCCTGGGGACCAAACACAGCCCAGTTTCTACTGTGCCGCTTCTTTGAGATCTTAGCACACCAGAAGACCTCTTATGCCACTGAGTCAGGAAGCCGCACGCTTCTCCTCTGCAATCCCTCACCGTTGTCCCACACGTTCTTCTCGCTCTCTTTCTTCTCTCCTTCTCAACCGGTCTTGATTTCTCTTCTCCTGTTTTTCAGCTACGGTTTTCTAGAGCGAGACAAGAAATGTTGTCAAATATAATTGGGTTCTACATCAAAAGGATTCCAGCAAATAGCAAGGAAGAGTCATTCAAAGACAGTTGGTGACATCATCTTCTCCTATTAGGAGGTCCCTATTTAAGTGACACGTTAAGCTTAAAAGCAGCAATTAAAAGATTAGAAAAAAATACAGCTACTTAAAAGCAACACCATGTAGTTAATATGTAAAAACCACTTAAGACTGTTATCTGACTACATATCAGTATGTCCTGATGTATTTCTGATGTATTGGGTCCACAAATCTCAATAAGCATGACCAATGTTCCCACCAAGAGCTTCCAGATTAAAACCTTTACCGAACCAATAAGCAAATTATGAGGAAGTTGCAGAGATTTAACGTGAAACAGGCAACATATTAATATCAAGGCAAAAGCTGAAGAAAAAGAGGATAATTTGCCAAAATAATTTGCCAAAATATCAAATACTCAAGCATGAAGAAAATGATCCTATGAGAAACTCATTTTTGAGGACCCAAAAGAACTCAGAATGCTAGAAGATCAGAATCTAGAGACTAGCATTCTGATACCAACATTAATGTAACCCTGTTTAGTCTTTAATTTCTTTACCAGGAAAGAACATGATGCCTCTCACAGACTGCAGAGTCCAAAACTGGAGGCAAGGCAGGACAGAAACATCAGCCACACAAAGTGTTGGTTTTATATACAGCATCTTAAGTTACCCCTTAAAATGAGAAGTATAGGAAGTGTTTATTTAGAAGATTAATAGACTTCCCTGTTGATAACGACAAGTTTCTGATTTCAACCTACGGATTTATCCCATGGACAAAGGCAACAATTAAATAGGAGCGTCAAATTTGTTAATCCTAATAAACAAATCTGACTCACACAAGCCTGTTTACTTAATGACAACCATGCAGCTACATAAAACATCTCACCTCAATGAGGTCATTTCACACATACATTACAGTATTAAGAATTTTACTTAGCAGAGAAAAGGAGAGAAAAATCAAGTTACACACACACATGAACTTAATTGTGTGAACGTGAAACTATCCTTACTCTGTAGGATTGTCTGACATAGGCTATTCACCCATTCTAAGTTTTAAAGAACAAGAGACAGTTCAAACACTGATTTACCTAGACCAGGGGTAGGCAACCTTGGCTCTTTTATGACTCGTGGACTTCAACTCCCAGAATTCCTGAGCCAGCCATGCTGAGGGGAAAGGGAGAGGTTTCCAAGCTGAGCCATGCTGGCTCAGGAATTCTGGGAGTTGAAGTCCATGAGTCATAAAACAGCCAAAGTTGCCTACCCCTGACTTAGACCAATATTGTGTCTACCCAATTGTTAAAATCAAAACTGTCCAGGATGATTTTAAGGCTCTTTTCATACAAGAGTACTTTACCCCTGAGTAACTACAGCCCTTACCCGCAACTGGTCCAATTTCTCGCGGATCTGAATGAAGCCCAAATGCAATTTGCCCCCAAAATGATCAGCCAGACGACGATCGTTGTCATGGAGACCGAGGTATGCAGAACAAACCTCGCAAACACGCAGCTTCTGCTGCTGGAAACTGGATGCAGGCATAGAATTACGGTATTCCTCCTAGATCAGAAGATCAGAAATAGGTTAAAATGAAAACTCCCATCACTCACCTTTCTGACTTCCTTCCCCCCACCTTAGCCAATGACTCATTATTACCTTGCCTAAGTGCAACACGTCACAAATAACACTAGAGACACCCATCTAATATAGTAAAGCTGCATTAGTCAAAAAAGGAAGATCAACGTTGCAATTTCCTTCTCCGTTTTTCGATAGAGGTAATCCCGTCTCGCTTGGTTAGTTACATCCTAGGCTTAAAAAGCAGTAAATCCAAGCAGTAAATCCACATATTCAGTTCAGAAAGAACAAACCTCCGCCTCTTTCTTCTTTGCACGGACTTTGTCCACTTCCATCAGGATCTTCTGGGATTCATCCACATTCCCTTCAGCTCCTAGCTGCTCAGCTTTAGCCAGAAGCTTCCCAATGTCTTCGTTGAGTTCGTGCACTTTCTCTGCCTAAAGAATGGACATGGGTTTGGGGTCATTTGTTTGACTGAAGAAAATTTATACGACTCACTCTCAGTGACTCCAAGCAGCTTACAAAGATAAGAACCCAATAGAAAAACAATTAAAGCAATATTTCCCCCCACCCCAATAATCCCCCAGCGACAACAATCAAACCCACAAATGGATGTTGGTCATACTTCCAAGCAAGTGGATTTTTTTTTTTTTTATCATCCAAGGTGGGATATATCCCCTCTTTAGGGCTCAGTGCCATTCCTAAACCTGGAATGCCATGTCAGGGGATCTGCATCAAAATAATAGCTAGGTCAAGGACTTAAAATCAAATCAAACCAATTTTAGTGTAAGTTAAACAAAAGTCCAACTCATCTATCTTAAATGTGATTCATGGGATCGCACCCTAATAATTTTCTGTCACATTAAACCGACTGTTTGAACCGACTGCAACTTTGAAAGGACTCAGGGTAGCATCATACATCCCAGGTGGAAGGCATTTTATGTTTAGAAGTTCTGGCATGAAACAGGTTTAAGAGAAACCACGTTCATTTTTAATCTCCTGCTTCAACCACTGCATCTCTGGTTTTGTAATGAATTTTAGCACTGGCAGAAAGCCATGAGACAAAAGTTAACTGGTAAGTAAAGCCATTGTTATATAATGTAAAAGCACACGTGCTTGGTTTATTTATTTAGCATGGGAAGCATGAATAGAACAGATAAGCAATTCTCCACACAACCTCATGGATAAACTAATGTTATCCCTAATGTAAATACTAAAGAGCAGCTATGCTGTTTATTTGACCTTTAAATCTAAATTCTATCTTTCTAAAGGAATTTCAAAGTGGCTTGAAGAGGGACTTCATGCTTACAACATCTATGGTATTTCCAGCTCTTAAGTTATCTCAGATGTCTTCACACAGATGTTAAGCCTAGATTGACACTAAAACAACGTATGAACCTACAGGATCCCTAAGACCACCTAGATGAGTTTTGCCCAATCAATTGTATAGATCAGAGGTCCACAACCTTTGGGGCACCAGGGACCGGTTCCACGGAGAAAGGTTTTCCCCGCAGATCGGAGAATGTGTGGTTTTGTGTGCTGCTCGCATCCCACAGATGGGGCTTTGCTTGTTTGGGTGGACCAGTTGCTGGCATGCTGCAGCCCAATACTGGTCCACAGACCGGGAGTTGGGGACCCTTGGTATAGATAACCACCAGAAGCCTTGCACAACAGCCAGTTAATTTATGAATTTCAAGAGTCTCGGCATTTTACCAAGAGCACAACTGCACAACAGAAATACCTTTGCAGCCACTTCAGCGCTGATCTCCTCCTGGGTTTCTGCAAGTCGTTTTTTAGCCAGTTCTGTTCTTCTATCACACTCAGCAATGAAAGATTCCAAGTGATCCATCGCCTGTTTGTATAGAAACAAGACAGTGCTAATGTTAGAAAGCCAGTCCTTACACATCCTTATTTCAGTGATAAAAATCAAGGGATGAAGGCGGCATGAAAGGCCCAATTTGAAAATGCTTCTCTTCAATGCAGACCTTATTTCTCTTTACTTTTTTTAAAAAAAATATTTTTTGGGTTGTTTTACAATAACAAGTTCCAGTGCCTGGTGTACAACGTCTTGGTTTATATATTTGGAAAAAAAACCCCACAATAGTTAATTAACAGTCAATAACGATTCTCCAGGCAAAAAAAGAACATCATGGCTTCAAAATCTAAGGGACTGGTTTGGACAAAACTCAGCAGCACTTTTTCGTGCGGCTGATAAAAACAGGATCGCCAACGTCTGATAACAAATATGGCACAAGAAGGATTGATATTGATAATTCCATAATTGGTATATTAATTAATATTATACTTATTTGATCTTCCCTTCTCCCAATTGTATTCTCCTTCTTCCACCTTAAACAAATATAATTCTTAATATTTTCAATGTATAAATGATTAAATATAGACATTTTTTCATATTTGTACAGATAATGATAACATCTATGTATAACTTTTTTTTTAATCGGCTTGTATTATTCTTATAAAAATCATCTCATGAGATGAATTTCTCTTTACTTCTTGTTGTCAACAAGCCACTTCAAAAAAAGGTAATTAAAGAGACGGAAACGAGAGATTTTCTTCTGAAGAACTGGAGATATGGCTTATGAAACTTTCCCTCACACCTAAAATAACGACCTAACAATGTTGCAGCCCCATTATTACAATTTTATAATATCGGTTTAGGGTTAGCAAGAATAGAACGGAAAGGGGAACACGCTTAGGTGAAAGTTTAGCTTTTAAAGGATTCAGATTCTCTCCAAAGTTGACACGGATAACCAACTTTTAAATCATACTATTTGGAATTTGAAGAGGCTAAACTTAGGAGCAGGATGAACTACCGGATCAATACAGGTAGTCCTCGACCTGCAACCGTTCATTTAATGACTGTTCAAAGTTGTAACAGCACTGGAAAAAGTTACTTATGACCGTTTTTCACAATTACGACCGCAGCAGCATCCCCATGGTCACGTGATCAACTTTCGGACGCTTGGCAACTGGTTCATATTTATGACCGTTGCTGTGTTCTTGGGGGGGGTGTATGTGTGTGTCATACGATCATCTTTTGTGACCTCCTGACAAGCAAAGTCAATGGGGAAGCCCGATTCATTAACAGCCGTGTTAATAACAACTGCAGCAACTCAACAACTGTGGCAAGAAAAGTCATAAAATGGGACAAAACCTATTGAACAAATGTTTCCCTTAGCAACAGAAATTTGGGGGTCAATTGTGGTCGTAAATTGATGACTTCCTATAGTCCCCACTCTTCTATGGAGCAGGGGTTGATCTGCAACCGATCTGTACAGAACCAAAGCATTTTGGATTATCGACACTGACCATAACATATGCTAGAACAGTGGTTCTCAACCTGTGGGTCGGGACCCCATTTGGGGTCGATCGACCATTTCATGGGGGCCGCCAAGCAAGGCTGTCCACCATTTTTTTGTCCGCCATTTTTTTTGTCCGCCATTTTTTTTCCCTTTTCCGGCGGGTGCCTTACCTCCCTTGGGCTGGGCTAGCTGGTGGTCGGCCTGCTCCGTCTCTGCCGCTTGCTAGATACGCCTCGGCCGGCGCAGGGGGCGGAACCACGCATGTGCGGCGCTCCCGGGCAGGGAAAGTCCTCGACTTACGACCGGTCGGGTAGTCCTCGACTTACGACCGGTTTAGTCCTCGACTTACGATCGGTTGGGGTCGCGGCATTAAAAAGGTTGAGAACCACTGTGCTAGAAGTTAACCCGTTAAGAGCTCTGCCCGACTGAAAAAACTGCAGCCTGTGACAAGCACAGAATAATTTGCACTGTCTTCAGTCTGCAGAAAAGCCCTTGAAGCTTCCTAGCATAATTTAGTTGTAAATGACTACCTTTTTTATTCATCTCGTTACAATAAAGTGTGTAACATTAAGTAACAGCCACAGAGGTGCACAGCCACGAACCTGCTCAATGTTTTGCCCAGGTGACACAGCACTTATGCCTACTGCAATAATGGTACACAACAGAGATATCAAACAGCTGCTTGAATCCGTTTATTATTGTCAAAATATGGAGCACTTACATCCAGCTCAAAGAACAGGTCTCTCTCTTTACTTGCAATCTCGTAATCTGCTCTCAGCGCCAAATCATGAATCTTGGTACACTCTCCAAGGTCCATACGCTATTGAAGGGAAAAAAAAGGATAGGAGACAATATCATCTGAAAATCCAGCATATTACCATAAGCAAAACATAAAATTAGTGATTAGCAAATGAATCAATTATAATGATATGTCAGCTGCTCAACTTGTTTCCTATTCCAAAGATCATCATACAGATTAGATATTCCAGTGCAAAACAGCCATAAACATACCGGGAAGCCTCAATACTTATAAAATGCAGGATCGTACAGCACAATGTTAGAGTTCCTTTAGGATGTATACTTCTCATTTCAGATCATCTAATTAGAGCACTCGATAATATAGAGAATCACTTTTGAAAATGACCCCAAAGCTTCATGTGGCCCAAACAAGTGACATCATATTACAAAGGGCTGCATATCTGCTTCTGGCACTGAAAAAAGTTATGACTAGTTTTCTTTCTTATGATCAGTGCACCATCCCCATGGTCACGTGATCAAAATTCATGAGCTTGGCAACTGGATCCTATTTTTATCATGGCTGCAGTGTCTGTCCCAGGGTCACGTGATCCCAATGGGGAAACCATATTCACTTCACTGTGGCAAGAAAAGCCATAAAATGGGGGGGACTCAATTGTCTCGCTTAAGCAACAGAAAATTTGGGCTCAGTTGCGGCCGTACGTTGAGGATGTGCCTGTGCCTCTACTGGTAAATCTGGGGAGTGGCAATTAAATATACTGAAGGGAGCAGGCTGAGGAATGAGCGCTGAAATAAAAGAGGGACCCCAAGATGAGTGGGGTGAGGAAGGGGACTTACCGTCCCTGCCAAGATATCGTGAGGACAACAGTCCAGAAGATGGCTCTTGCAGACCCGTTCATCTGTAAACTTCACCCTTTGTCTGGTTTCATCTCCTGAAATTCATTTTTGGTTACAAATATGAAATATTGTTACATGTTGATGAAGCACGGTAAATTACGGTACGTTTAATTTTGCCTCATTACGCAGATAAAAATCATTCACGAACCCCAGAACTGATCAGAAAATTATAAAAACGTAAGTTAGATTTTTTTTTCTTTCTTTCACAGCTGAGAATCAAACTATGCACAGCATTTCATATCAGGTGCACCACTTACTAAGTATGGTGTTGACCATAATTACATCCGTAGTCAGATAGTTACATAAAAATACACAATCTGGGTCCAGACCCACAAATGATCTTTTCTACAAAGAAAGCAAAGGTTCGGAAAACCAAAACCCATTTTAGCTGAAGGCCGTGAATCACACTCAGAAATTTTACTAGGTAGCCATTTATGAATCAAGTGTCTTTTCATTAAGTACTGCTGATTCATACGTATTAACACACATTGAATGTCTAAAGGCCACCAAAATGTTCTCTAAAAAGTGATTATCTTCTGCCTCCCCTTTCCCACCCTCATTCGGGAGCCATTTAAAACAAGCAAAAAAAAAAAGTTAGTTGATACACACTGCGAGCTCCAACACATACTATACCCATCTGCATTCTTCAAGACCTCAGCTGCAGAATTTTATGCCCGCTGTTGAAAAGTTTTAAAGGAAAAGTTTTCTTGCCCAAACCTGCAGTAAGGAAGTCAGGGGAATGATACATAAAAGGTAAAGGCAAAGTGGTAATGGTATGTGACAATTGTTCTTAAAAAAGCTAGTCTGTGTATGACTATAGATCAGGATTTGCATCCGGTTGTGTCTACTGAAAATGGTTTTTTTTTTTTCCTCTTTCCTTCTTTTCTAAACTATACTTTTAAAGTTACTTGTGAAAAAAAGCAGCAAACACTTTTGTTTTTTGTTATAACAGCTTTAAAAATTGGTTGTGACTCACGGCTCGATGAACATGAGGCTTTTCTGCAACTCCCTTGCAGATTGATGTAGGCAGGCAAAGATACACTGAACCTTTATAAATAAAATAGAGGGGCCACAATTGTTCAGTTTGTATGAAATAAAAATATGGGAAGCAATTAAAAAAAAACAACTCAAATACACAAAGAAAGAACAAGCACTTTATTCATTTACGAAACCAAGTGCAAAAAGTTATCGGTAGGGTTTTTGCAAATGGGCCAGACTTTCAGTAGGGAAGCAGATACAAACCTTGTCAGGAATGCACAGCTTTTTAGGGGAAATATATATATATATTTTCCGGGGCACATACTAAAGTCCTGTTTCCATGCAGAACAGGCCTACCTTCGTGTTTTTACCCACGAAGCATTACGTCTACAGGCGAGTCTACAAAAGAAAAGCCTCACCATGTAAAACCAGAAAAGTCGGGCTTTCAACTCACGAGGCAGAGTTCTAGCCGACGTATCTGGGGTGTAAAGCCTTGTTTTAGAGGGCAGCTCCAATTGTCCAAGTTATAAAAAATTAGTGTAATATGTATTCCCTGCCAATGCTTTCCAGAAAGCCTTATAAATGTACAGCATAGACCAAATCTTATGTTACTTCCAAAGCTCGATTGTCCCCCTCATACCATCTGTACCCGTGTTTTATATTACTGAACAGATGTTTCCAGGCATCAGATGTTACATCAAGAACCCTACCACCTGCTTGAGCAGGTAGCTGGACTCGGGTAGCAAGAAGATGCGATGACGCAGGTGTCAGGGACTTGTCTATCCTGCTTGAGCACCTGTCACCAGAAGCTACTCTGAAGACCATTGTGTCACCCATGTTACCAGGACCGACTTTTACGCTGGCCAGGCTGCTGCACTGCCAAACTGGCCTGACTGGTTTGCCTTTCGGCTGGCTTTGTTTTGCTATGCTAATTAGTTTCCTTTTGCTAAAGATGGCCTGAATAACTAAACAAGAACTTTGCCAAAGGCTAAAGTCCATTTCTGGATATTCTGTTGCCACCATGCCTGCTGGAAAGGGCATCAGAAGGGACAGTGAGACAGCAGCTCTCCCTGATCTTTCCTCCCCCGCCAACATTTCACCATACAGGTAGTCCTCAACTTACAACCCTTCCTTGAGTGAGACCGGTTGAAGTCATAACGGCACTGAGGACTTACAACCCTTTTTCACACTTACAACTGTAGCAGCATCCCCAGGGTTAGGTGATCAAAATTCAGATATTTTGGCAACTGGCTCATATTTATCACCGTTTGCCGGATCACGTGATCCCCTTTTGCGACCTTCTGACAAGCAAAGACACTGGGGAAGACAGATCCACGTAACAAACCCGTGTTACTAATTTAATAACGGCAGCGATTCACTTAACAAGTGTGGCAAAGAAAGGTCGTAAAATGGGGCAACTTTTATGAACAGCTGTCTTGCTTGGCAATGGAAATTCTGGGCTCAATTGTGGTCGTAAGTCGAGGACTACCCGTATACACTGCCTCTGGATTTGGAAGCTCTGCTTAGCTGGCACATTTAACGCCAAGTCAAGCAGCAGAGGAACCCTTCCTCTTTTCAAGTTACATTCCCCTTCCGCAACCAGGAGCCTTGACTGATGGACTGACTGATGGTTACATTTTTTACCACATCCATCACCCTGATAAGCTGACTTTTCCTCCCCCCCCCCCCGCGGAGAAAGACAATTTTATTTCTCCAATTTATTTCTTCAATTTAGATAGCTGGGGATGCAGATCAAACCCCCAGGCTCGCATTTTAGGCTGAGCAGGGTTTTTCCCCCCCTCTCCCCCCAGGTAGAACCAACGGCAGGGCTCAAGCCAGCTAACCTGTGAAATAACAAAGCCCCAAATAATAACGTAAAAATAAATGTCTTTTTTTTTCTTTTCTCTTTTTCCAATTCTTAAAAAAAAGGAAGGGCTCAGCCGCTGATCCTCCCTCCACACAGCCTTCCCCAGCCCTGAAAGCCCTCAGGGATTAATCCTCGGGGGGGGGGGGACCCCAGAATTAACAGCGCTGCTTACCTGTGTGGTATTATTATTTTTGGGAAGGAGATATCTATCTATCTGTCTGTCTGTCTGTATATGTGTGTGTATATATATATACACATATACACACACATATACATATATATATCCTAAATTTTTGGATTGCTAACAAAGAATTAAAGCGGATTTCTTCCTCTCATATTTGGCCCAACAGGGTGCATCAAAAAACCCACTCAAGATAGATAGATAGATAGATAGATAGATAGATAGATAGATAGATAGACAGACAGATAATGTATAGATAGATGTTTTAAAAACTTCCTGGTGGTCTTACATTTTTTGTACTTGCTAACATGAGTTTACCCAGGAATCACCTTTTTATTTTTAGAATACTTAATAATAGATAGATGTGTATATATATACACATACATACATACACACACATATATGATAAAAGCAATAACTTTATTACTTTCCTCTTGGTGATCGATATTTATTGGTTTTATCATGGATTTACCCAAGAGTCGAATTTTTAGCTTTATAACACGCATATATATATATATATACATATACATGTAAATATATCTATATCTATATCTACGTATCTATCTATCTATCTATCTATCTATCTATCTATCTATCTATCTATCTATCTATCTATAGATATATATATCTCCCCCTCCCCAAAATAATAATAATATAATAATATATATGGGGGGGGGAGTTGCTCAGAGAAGCGACAGCTGCCTGTCCCTGTCAGGGGCGGAAAAGCACCTCGTCCTGCCAAGCAGGGGAGCCAAAGGGGGTCGTGAGGGGGGGAGGGGAGGGGGCGACGCGACGCGAAGGGCGACGAAAAGAGGGGAGGCGGCGGGTCGCCTCGTCCAGGCCTCGCCTCGAAACCGTCCACGCCGGGCCCGAGGCGCGCGGCCTTCCTTCCTTCCTTCCTTCCTTCCTTCCTGCAGGCCCCCGCCTCGCCCGCCACAACTCACCGTCCCGGGCCGTGCCCATCAGCTGGTCGAGCAGCGCTCGCATCTGGGCCTGGGCCGACATGGCGGCGGCGGCGGCGGAGGGACTCTCGCGTCTCCTTGGAAACGGCGGGGAGGGGGGGGAAAGAGAGAGGGAGGGAGGCCCGGCGCGAGCCTGCCCCCGGCGCGAGCGGCTCTTAACGGCCTGCTGGCGTCGCCTGCCGCCGCAAGGCACGATGGGAGGAGGAAGGAAGAGGGCGGAGCGACAGAGACAGAGAGAGAGAGAAAGGAGCAGGAAAGACGGAGACGACGGCGAAGGGTGACGTCACCGCGCTCGGCCGCTTCCACGCCCGGCGAGCGAGGCACGCTGGGAGCGGAGGTCGACGCCTAGAGGCAAGATGGCCGCCTTCCTGGCCCAGAGGCTTTCGGGAGTTGTAGTTCCGGCTCTGTTCTGTTTCCCCCCCCCCCAGTGCCTTCTGGCTGGGGGAAATGGCGGAGTTGAACTTCACACGTCTTCAAATTTGCTAAGTGGGAGACTGCGAATGCGTTAAGGAAGGCAGCCAGGGGTGCCTGGTTTAATCAATCATAGTAAATACAGCTTTTGAGGGCTGTATGCAACGAAATCTCATTTCAACGTATGCCGATTAGTGTACATTTCAAAGTGACAATAAAGTTATCAATTCTGTTCTGTTGTGTTGACTTGGCCAGGATTGTGCAGTAGGAACCCAACCAAGAATCAGCTTCTTGGTTAATTTCATACAACACGTTTAAAAAAAATGTTGAAAGAAGGACAGAGAGATAGCTTTTTATTCTAGGTCAGGGGTTCCCAACCTTTTCTATACCCCACACCCCTAGAATGCTTCTGATATATTCTTGCACCCCTTATAAAAGTTCAAAATAACAGCAACGAATTATGCATATACACTATAATTTTGAAAACCCAAGTTTTCCCACCCCCTGGAATATCATCTCGCACCCCTGGTTGGGAACCCCTGTTCTATTTTATAGCAAAGGAAAGGGCAGCCCAGCCAAAGCGGTGGGGGTACTCAAGTTGAGCTAATACAAGTAGCCCTCAACTTACAACACTTCATTTAGTGACCAAAGTTACAACAGCATTGAAAAAAGGGACTTATGACCCTTTTTCACACGACCATTGCAGCATTCCCCACGATCACATGATCAAAATTCAGACGCTTGGCAACTGACTCATATTTATGACGGTTGCAGAGTCCTGGGGTCACGTGATCCCCTTTTGCGAACTTCCAACAAGCAATCATATTACTAATTTAACAAACTGCCATGATTCACTTAACAACTCTGGCAAGAAAAGTCGTAAAATGGGGCAAAACTCACTTAACAAATGTCTCACTTAGCAATGAACATTTGGGGCTCAATTGTAGTCGTAAGTTGAGGACTGCCTGTATATTTCTGCTTGCTGGACTAGTGGTAGAGTCTCATAAACCCGTATCTTACAATGTGTAGCTCTGATTTTAGACAGCAGAGGTCACTAAGCATTTACACGTCTCCAAGCATCATTCAGCAATCAGTGAGGACAAATTATACTTATTACCGCATAAACTTTCTGTAAACCAGTGGTTCTCAACCTGTGGGTCGGGACCCCATTTGGGGTCGATCGACCATTTCGTGGGGGTCGCCAAGCAAGGCTGTCCGCCATTTTTTTTGTCTGCCATTTTTTTCCCCTTTTTCGGCGGGTGCCTTACCTCCCTTGGGCTGGGCCAGCTGGTGGTCGGCCTGCTCCATCTCTGCCGCTTGCCAGCTACGCCTCGGCCGGCGCAGGGGGCAGAACCACGCATGCGCGGCGCTCCCGGGCAGGGAAAGTTCTCGACTTACGACCAGTTTAGTCCTCGACTTACGACCGGTTTAGTCCTCGACTTACGACCGGTTTAGTCCTCGACTTATGACCGGTTTAGTCCTTGACTTACGACCGGTTGGGGTCGCGGCATTAAAAAGGTTGAGAACCACTGCTGTAAACTGTCAAAAAGTCCCTGCTGGAGGTTTGTGGAAAATCATTCTCAGTTTACAAAAATGTAAGATAGCCATCTCTAACATAGAGTTTCCCAGATCAGCATCTCTCAACTAAGATGAACTGGGAACTATGGACCCAACTGGCTGGGGATGATGGAGACTGTAATCTAATTGGTGGCCAACACCAATCTTGAAATCTTGAAATGGGAGAGGGAATCTCAGATTCTAGCCCAGAATTTTGAATGTACTCACTTCACTTCAGCCACAGGTTTAGATCCAGCAATACTTTTAACGAACTGTATTTTTTTTTTTGGTCTCAGTCATTTAGTGTTATTCTCTTAAGCGATTAAGCATGTAATTGTGCTAGAAAGTAATTATGATTCTGGGGTGGCTTAAATGACTTCTCTGATTCAGCTTGGTAAACCAATGGACAGTGGAACAGGAAGAAGCGAGCAGCTTCTGGATCAGAAAACTCATCTACCCATAGAGGGACTAGACTTTATCCTTACTTGAGACAAGCTTCAATTAAGGTAAAAGAAGCACCTTCCAGTTCTAGATTGACTACATCTACCATTGAGAGGGACCACTGGGTCTTAGGATATAGCCTTTCCAAGCTCGCTGCCTTCTGAATGTGTGGGCTTCAACTGTAGAATTTCTCTACCAGCTTGGCTCTTGTAGAGAATTGTGGCGAAATCTACATATCTAGAAAGCCTGGAGGCAAATAGACAAGTTGGAAGGAATTGATGTTGCTCTCAAGTCACATCCGAGCCTAACTTGAGCAAAATTAGAAAGTAGCTGCGTTCATGCATCCTGCCAACCATGGGGTGTTCGATTATGAACCTACTACTGCTTTCTCACAGCCTGCTCTATCATGAGAGGTTTGTTTGTTTGTTTAGTATTTCAATGTCAAGGTTGGCAACTCTGGAGAACTTACGGATAAAAGTTACTTCCTGATTAAACATGTTGTGTGAACACTGCAGTGAGGTTTTTGGACCTAGTTCCTGTCCAGAGAGCTCTCTTTCTCCTTCGATTTTTCTCACTGTCCATCTTTTCAGCCATTCTTTTGCTTTGTGATCTCAGGGCCCCCCAAAATAGCAACCGGGAGTGGGGTGAGGGACTTCTACTTCACCCTAAATGTGGACTGTGCCTCTTCTTCTTGGCCTCCATGCCAAAAAAAAAAAAAAATCAATAGCTCCAATATGTTAGCACTCCAAACGGGCTCCAATATTACACGGCCATTAGCCCAACGAGCACTTAAGTTATCTTCTGCCCATTAGGCGGAACACCAGGTTGTACCTTTTCACATGCTTGTATTCACCGGCATAACAAGGACATAACAAGTGCACGGAACTCTGAGAGGAGTTACGGAGGATTGAGCATAAATTGCCCGTTTTTTTTATTGGTACCTTTGAGTTTGCCATATTGGATCACAAGGAAGGCTGAGCCAAGAAGAAGGGATGCTTTCAAATGATGGTGTTGGAGTCCCTTGGACTGCAAGCTGAGAGGACAGACGCCAAAGCGGACACTCCAGTACTTTGACCGCCTAATCTGAAGAGAGGATTTATTGGAGAAGACTCTGATGTATTATAATAATAATAATAGTAATAATAATAATAATAGTAATAATAAAGTTGGAAGGGACCTTGGAGGTCATCTAGTCCAACCCCCTGCTCAGGCAGGAAACCCTATACCATTTCAGACAAATGACTTTCCAGTCTCTTCTTAAAAACTTCCAGTGTTGGAGCATTCACCGCTTCTGGAGGCAGGTTGTTCCACTGGTTAATGTTGGCAAAGATGGAAGACAAAAGGAGAAGATGGCAGAAGGACAGGAACAGAAACCCTAAACCTTTTGGATATCAACATTCATGAACGCTTGCCAAGCAAGAGCAACAGCAAGGGATTGTGGGAGACACTGGACCGGAATCCAGCTCTTCTAGGCTAACTCCTGTGCCCCTGAGGCTGTCCTTTTCTTCCTTCTCAATGCTTTATTTCCAACTTTTGGAAATGCTAAAGGTTTTGATGTGGGCAGCCCCAACTGCCTCCTCTAGATAGAAGGTTGATTCTCCGTAGGATTGGCAAAAGTAGCCCGCTTGTCAAATCCACTGCTTTGCACAAAGGGACAGAAGGTCTGGTCCCCCCACTCTCGGGGTGTGTCTTTCGCCGGTGCCCTTTGCACAAATGACGTGCAAAACCCAGCCCCGTATGGGAGTACTTTGTCTTCTCCAAACATTGCCTCTGGCAGCCCTCCTGCCTCTCTGGCAGCTATCTAACCCATTTGCAGGCTTGACAAACAGATCCGAGCAGTAGCTGATAAGGCAGTCATTGCTCCTCCAATATGCTCCCGTTCACGTCACCGAGGCTGCTCCTGGCTCCCCCAAACCAACAAGACCGATCTTTCAAGACACGGGGTAGATCCAGAGTCTTAGGATCCCTTCTGCACCACCCTAGAGGAGTAGATCATCTAATTCTTTTTTTTTTTTTAAATACAGGCAGTCCTAAGACTTACAACTGCGAGGGAGTCCAAAATTTCTCTTGCTAAGCGAGACAGTTGTGGAGTGAATTTTGCCCCATTTTACGACATTTCTTGCCACACTTGTTAAATGAATCACTGTGGTGGTTAAGTTAGTAACACAATTGTCAAGATACTCTGGCTTCCCCGTTGACTTTGCTTGTCAGACGGTCACAAAAGGAGGATCACGTGACTCCGGGACACTGCAACCGACATAAATACATGCCGGTGGCCAAGCCTCTGAATTCTGATCACATGACCGTGGGGGATGCTACATCGGTTGTAAGGATGAATTGTTATAAGTTGAGGACTACCTGTAACTTCAAATGGTCACTAAATGAACTGTTGTAAGTCGAGGACTCCCTGTGGCGACAACGGTTGTCTTACAACCATTCATTTAGGGATTGTTCAAAATAACGACACTGTAAACAGTGACGTATGACTGTTTTTCACAACCGTTGCAGCATCGTCACAGCCATGTGATCAAAATGGGACCAAACTCACTTAACAACTGTCCTACTTTGCAACAGAAATGTTGGGCTCGGTTGTGGTGTAGTGATCTTTCTCCTTCTCTCACCTTTTCGTTTCCCTGCCGAGAGTAAGGGGGAAGAATAGAGCTTCCAAACCTGGCCTGCAAAAACCTGGACAAGCACTAGGGGCAGCAGATACCATCTGTTTGCTGTCCTGTAGTGGCTCTCTGCGTATTGGTAGTCCCAAATCTGATAGCCCTGGAGGGGGAACGTTTACTATCAAGTCTGAGAAGAAACAGAGATTCCTTCAAAAATCTTGCTTCCTCATCATGAGAGACTCTCCTTCCATGACTTCAGTTCTTCTCCAAAAGAATGGGGGACAACCTACTGAGAGTAGGATAGTCCTTGCTTATAACTGATTATTACTCCTTAGATCAGAGGTCCTCAACCTTTTGGGCTCCAGAGACCAGTTCCGTGGAGAGAGGTTTTTCCGTGGACCGGAGGGTGCGTGGTTTTGTATGCTGCCTGCATCTCACGGATGGGGCTTTGCTTGTCTGTGCGGACGGGATGCTGGCCCGGTACCGGTCCACAGACCGGGGGTTGTGGACCCCTGCCTTAGATGCTATCAGGTTTTCCCCTGTCCAGTTCTATCCAACTCTAGGGGCCGGTGCTCATCTCTGTTTCCTAGTTGAGGGAGCCAGCATTGTTCGAAGGCATTTCTGTGGTGAGGTGGCCAGCATGACTATATGCTGAGATGCATGGGACCCCACCAATGTGGTACCTATTGATCTACTTTGCATGCTTTCGAACTGCGAGGTGGGCAGGAGCTGGGGCGAGGAACAGGAGCTCACCCGTTGCATGGAATTGGGATCTTGAACAGGGCTGTCAGCTTTCTTTACCCGCTGAGCCATCACGCCCCGATTGCTGTCAGTGTCCACTCTAAGTGACCACCCAGATCTTTCCAGGATGATCTGTCCTCTAGTCCTTCAGAATTTCCAACGGTGTAGCCATCACCGCTGTAAATGAGTTCCTTCTCCTTGATGCTGATGTTCCTCTACTTCTTTCCTCCACTTTCCTCCAGCATTATGGACTGCTCAAGGAGTTGAGTCTTTGCCTTCAGGGATGGATGGATAACGTGCCACCAAGTTGGTGTCCTCTCTCACCAATCAGACAGATGTTCTTTGTTTTTTATTAGAGAAATGGATGCCTTGAAACAACGTATTAGGAAAAGCTGGCTTGTTGCAGAAGTTGTCAAGGGTCGTGTTGCACAAGACCGTGCATTTGGAAAAATGGGTTAAAACATCTACTAAAATCTGCCTTTTTGCAAATTCTGCACAATATAGTTTCTTTAATCTGCCCATTACAGTATTTTAAAGAAAGATTTCTCCATTCTTGGTTTCTAATGCTTTCAGGGTGTGAGTGGTCAAAGTATCATGTCAGAAAGCAAAAGACCGCGAGTTCAAGTCCTGCCTTAGCCACAAGAGCCAGTTGAATGACTTTGGGTCAGCCATACTGTCTTTCAGTCCCACCCCCCTCACAGAGTTGTTGTGGGGAAAGTAGGAAGAGGCAGGTTGTGTTGGATGTGTTCCCAGCCTTGAGTTATTTGCAAAAATAATCAAGTTGGGAAACAAACAAACAAAGAGAGTAAAGCTTTTTCACTTTACCAGGATGTTGCAAATGGGAAAACTGTCAAATAGGGCTGGCAAGATCTCATTCAATTTTTTTTTTAAAGCCATGAAGAACCTGAGTGACTTTGAACCAGTGAGTAAATCTCAGATCATCCTACCTTATGTGTGAAGTCTCCACTGTACTACTTTTACTCCCCGAGGGAAAAACTGGATTAAAATGGTAAATGCAAGGTGTTTTTTTTTCTTGTTTTAATAAGCTAACAGAAAAAAAACAAACGACTGCTTTTTTGAAATTCTAAAACCAATATTATTGTAAGGTAATTCTTTAAGGAAAGTGTCTTGCAGGGATATTGGCAAGTATGGGTTACAAAAAAAAAAAAAAAGCAATATGGTGGCCATGTCATACATAAAAGCCAGCCAGAGCTTTGAGTGTTCCCATGGCCACCACCATCTTGCCTTTTTTGACCACACTTTGGTCAATAGGTGCTGTGTTTCAAAAGTTCACATGCCTGTCGGAGAAATTCTCCATACCTTTCTTTCACTCTTTCCTTTTCTAATGTTTTGTTATTAATGAAGAGAAGGACGAGGGGGGACATGATAGCCGTGTTCCAATATCTCAGGGGCTGCCACAAAGAAGAGGGAGTCAAGCTATTCTCCAAAGCGCCGGAAGGCAGGACAAGAAGCAATGGATGGAAACTAACCAAGGAGAGAAGCAACCTAGAACAGTGGTTCTCAACCTGTGGGTCGGGACCCCATTTGGGGTCGATCGACCATTTCACGGGGGTCGCCAAGCAAGGCTGTCCGCCATTTTTTTTGTCCGCCATTTTTTCCCCCTTTTCCGGCGGGTGCCTTACCTCCCTTGGGCTGGGCCAGCTGGTGGTCGGCCTGCTCTGTCTCTACCGCTTGCCAGCTACGCCTTGGCCAGCGCAGGGGGCGGAACCACGCATGCGCTGCGCTCCTGGGCAGGGAAAGTCCTCGACTTACGACCGGTTGGGTAGTTCTCGACTTATGACCGGTTTAGTCCTCGATGTACGACCGGTTTAGTCCTCGACTTACGACCGGTTGGGGTCGCGGCATTAAAAAGGTTGAGAACCACTGACCTAGAACTAAGGAGAAACTTCCTGACAGTTAGAACAATTAACCAGTGGAACTACCTGCCTCCAGAAGCGGTGGATGCTCCAACACTGGAAGTTTTTAAGAAGAGACTGGACAGCCATTTGTCCAAAATGGTATAGGGTTTCCTGCCTGAGCAGGGGGTTGGACTAGATGACCTCCAAGGTCCCTTCCAACATTATTATTGTTGCTGTTGTTGTTGTTATTTCCCTTTGTGGTCTGTTTAATAAAGGCCTCCAGTTTTTTTAAAATCTAAAATGAAAGGAACCTCAATATTTCTACCCCGGCAGCTTGGTCCTTCCAACCCTCCTTTGTATCCTAAAGCTCGCATTTCCCTAGAAAAAGACTTTTTCCAATGAAGAGAAGAGCGCCAGCATCTCTTGTTTGCTCACAAATTGTTAGATAAGCATTACTTTTCTTCTGGAGATGATTCCTACTCCTGAAGTCAAAAGACCATGAAATTTAATTTTATGCCTATTTGACCAGGATCAATTTGGTCTCCAAATCAATGTGAGAGATAAGGGCCGATGGGCGCCAGGCGGTTCGGCAGCTGGAACTGCCGAGCGCGGAGGGAACTCAGCGGCCATAACACTTGAAAATCGCCCAGGAAGTCCACCATTAAAGGTGAGTCCCAATCACCCATCCTCGCTGGCTCCTTGTCGACGGTGTTCTTCGGTTGCCGGGCACTAAAACAAACCCGAGCTTTGTTTACGGAGTCTACGATTACAATGCAGGCTCCAAATATTTGCTAGTCTGCAATCTTACAGCTCCACTATAAATACTTTGGCTCCAGGTGGATGGGCGGAGAACTAGCAGAGAAGGAGGCAGAGGGGATTACCTGCAGAGATCAGGTAAGCATCCTGGAGATTATTGGTCAGGGGGGGGTGGCCTTTGAGTCTCTGGCTTCTTGCTAAAGGCCCATGGACTGGAGCAAAATGAGGGGTACGTCCTTAATTTAACTCTCCATTATGCATCTAGAGTCAGATGTCTCTTTGGTCTTCCTAGTAAGTCCACGAGATAGGTCTAGTGGTGAATTTTGTACAGCTCCAAGGCAACTCAAGGAGCAATGAGAGAGCAAAGGTCCAAACCTGGCACTCTTAAGACTCAAAACAATGGGTCACTTTCACGCTGGAAGGGAAGGAGAAGGGTGGGTTATTTCTAAACCTTTCTGAAAAGAATGCACTTGTCAGGTGAAAACAGAACAGACCATAATAGTAACGGGTCCTTATTTAGCCTGCCTTGTGCAATGCTAATTTTCTATCTGCAGGGCCTGAACAAGACAGCAAGGAGCATTCAGAATAATATTTGTAGGTGGCCTGGATCATATAGTGCAGGGGTGTCCAACCTGGGCAACTTTAAGACCTGTGGACTTCAACTCCCAGAATTCCCCAGCCAGCCACAAGTCTTAAAATTATCCAGGTTAGACACCCCTGCTTTAGTGCAACCAGTTCTTCAAGCAATGCCATCTTACTTACAGTGTGTGGAACGTCTAAGATGGAGAAGACTGAGTTGGATAGACAGTCAGTTTGGACGTAAGAAATGTCATTTTCCCCCCAATAAACCATCATCATCCAGGATTCTCTGGATATAGTAAACTAGCCCAATACAGACAAAATGTGGTTCTTTCCATAATATATGCATCTTCCTTGTGTAGGGAGCTCATTGGGTAGCCCACAGAGGAGAAACACTGAATATTGCTGTAGTTATCATACAAAAATATGCTTTAGGTTTCTGGGATCAAAATTGGGGTTCTTTCCCCGTTTTATGCAGGGTGTTTGATCCTTGGAGACAATGGCAAGAATGTGATCTAGACCCAGAATCCCTCAAAGGAACGTTTCTGTTCTGCAAACAAGATCCCAATTCAGAGGGCAGTATAAATCAGCTTCTCTCTGGCATGGTGGCCTCCAGATGTATTGAACTATAGATCCCATCTTCCTGTCCCATTATGGCACGGAAAAGGCAGCTATTAGCAAAGATGAGGATGCTGGCAAATAAATCCAATCTTATTTCTCCATTTTGCTTTTTTTTTTTCAAATGATACAACTTTTGCTCTAGGACCCAGGACTTTGATCTATTTTTGATATTGAAAGTGTTGGTTTTAACAGAATAACAGAGTTGGAAGGGATCTTGGGGGTCTTTTAGTCCAACACCCTGCACAAGCAGGAGACCCTATACCATTTTAGATAAAATGGGAGTCCAAGCTCTTCTTTAAAATTTCCAGTGATAGAGCACCCACAACTTCTGAAGGCAAGCTATTTCTCCTTAGTTCTACGTTTCTTCTCTCCTTGATTAGTTTCCATCCATTGTTTCTTGTCTTACCATCTGGTGTTTTGGAAAACAGTTTGACCCTCTTGTCTTTGTAGGAGCCCCTAAATATTGGAACGCTGCTATCATGTCATCCCTAGTCCTCCTTCTTTTCATTAAACCAGACAGACCCAATTCCTGCAACCGTTCCACATATGTTTTAGTTCTCACCCCCCTAATTATCTTTATTGCTCTTCTCTGCTTACTTTCCAGAGTCCTCACATCTTTTTTTTATCATGGCAAGCAAAGCTGGATGCAATATTCTTGGTGTGGTCTTACCAAGGTATTGTAAAGCAATTGATCCACTTAATGTCGCCTTTCTGCCCATTTCTTCAAGGGTTTGTTCAGTGGGATTGTTGTTTAACGTTGACTTTGTTTCAATCTCAAGAAGACAGTTTAGAGATGTTTACAAGCCAACCAACTTTCTTTTCTTTTCTTGGTGGCCCCATCCTGGTCTCCAGGATTTTGTCCCTAGAAAGAGATAGTGACGGTGTTGATAGGAACTAGTCTCATTGTGTCTTTGTTTTCCAGCAGCTGACTCCCACTTTTTCTTGGCCTTTCTTTGATCCAGAAATTCAAGCATTTGAACAGCAAAGAGGAAAAAGATGGCAGCTGGAGTGATACAAACTCTAAGCAAGTTCAGACTACCCACCGAATTCCAGTATCCATTTCTGACCTCCCTAGCTGGCCAGGAGATGAGCTTCCAGTATTTATCTGGAGAAGAAGACACGGAGGAGGAAGAGGAAGATGAGACAGAAGAGGAAGGAAGGGAAGACATGGACCTAGAAGAAGATCTGATGAGTTCTGTCCTCGAAGATGCTGCCACGGAGGTCAACCCCAGCGTCAACAACACTAAAAAGACGATGCAGCTCCTCCAATTTGCCGAACGCATCAGCCACGACATCCAGAGGTATTTCGGCAAGAAGAACAAAGAGCAGGAAGGTGAGGAAGGGGTGGAGGGAAGCAGCTGCAACACTTACGAGGACTTCTGCTCCCTACCACTGTCAGGACGAGTGATGTCCTACACAGATCTGACCAGGATTTCTCAGCCCGAGGAGACTGATGATGATGAAGAAGAAGACTTTTCTGACCCCCACAAGACTTTTGAGCAGCTCTGGAGATCCCTGAATGAGAAAGACAAAAAGTTGGGGCCCCTGGCTGAACTTTTTGAGTACGGTCTTTGTAAGTGTCTTCAGCGACATCTCTCTCCTGATAATAAGAAACTGATGAGGCTGGAGAAAAAATTTGGATATGTCACCCCCATGCAGAGTAGAAAGCTACCTCAGTCCTTCTGGAGGGAGCCAACGCTCAGCCCCATAGGTACCCCAAGTGGCAATCCTCCAGACTTTAGTGATCTACTGGCGAATTGGACTTCTGAATCTGGTCAGGAGGATCTGAATGCCAGCCGAGAGCAGCTTGGTGAGGTCACCAGTGACGGACACTGAGAAGTGGAGTGGGGTTTAAAGAGAGGTGGGAAACCTTATTTTCCCATTGGCAGCCTTCTTTTCTCTCATTGGTTCAATGTGCACATTGCTAAATGCATATTCAGAGAAATGTCGCCCTCCACCAGTACAGATAGTCCTTGACTTACAACGACAATTCAGCCCAAAACTTCTGTTGTCATGTGAGACCCTTGTTAAGTGAGTTTTGCCCAGTGGTGGGATTCAAATATGTGAACAACTGGTTCTCTGCATGGATGCCACTTCTGGAAGTCCATTCTGGGCCTGGGCAACCAAAAATTAGCTACCGGTTCTGCCAAAGTGGTGCGAACCGGCTGAATCCCACCACTGGTTTTGCCCCAGTTTATGACTTTTCTTGCCACAGTTCTTAAGTGAATCTCTGCAGTTGCTCAGGCAGTAACACGGTTGTTAAGCAAATCTGGCTTCCCCATTGATTTTGCTTGTCAAAAGGTCACAAAAGAAGGTCACATGACCCTAGGACGCTGCAACCGTCATAAATGTGAGCCGGTTGCCAAGCCTGCAAATTTTGATCACGTGACCAAGGGGAATGGTGCGACGGTTGCAAGTGTGAAAAACTATCCTAAGTCACTTTTTTCAGAACTACCTGGATTTAGCTTTGATTCTGCAATTTCATTGATCCTTCCATTGTAAGACAGTTTGGCTGTAACTATAATTGCTTTCACCCCCATATTACACCAAAATAATTACATTGCCCACTTACTAATTGATATCGTTCAAAGCTCTGCAGCATTCATGCTAGGGGAATATGTGGATCTGGAACAAAAATATGTGGATTTGGAACAAAAGCTGAAGGGTTAATATAAGGAGTCGGAAAGGAAAAGTGAAATGAAAAATGGACCAAGCAAAATAATCCCACTGTTCTGTCTCTTCCTATTGATTAAAAAGAGAAAAAAAAATTCCAGAAATCAGAAAGTACCAATCCATTTTTGAAAGCACACTTTTGTCCTCAATAACCATAAACAAAACAAATTCTTAATCCCAGGGAGCAACTGCACACACACACAGAAAAGATTGTGGGACTTTGTAATCCAAAGGGGATGGGGGAGGGGATCTGTGCTTTGGTGAGAAATAGTTTAAAACAAACTTCAAGAGGTACAAAGTCACTTGTCTTCTAAACAAACCTGCCCCTTTGCTTGGGAATAGGAAGGAAGGAAGGAAGGAAGGAAGGAAGGAGGGAGGGAGGGAGGGAAGGAAGGAAGGAAGGAAGGAAGGAAGGAAGGAAGGAAGGAAGGAAGGAAGGAAGGAAAGACCAGCGCCTTAACCACAACATCAAACTGGGCGAGGAATTATGGGAGTTGAAGTGCACACATCTCAAAATTCCCAAATTTGAAAAACACAAGGAAATGTCTGGTGCTCCAGCTTAATTTTCACAAGAAGAACAGAGGCAAAAGATCACCTGGATGGATAATTCAGCCCTTCTAGTTTGACAAGGAAAGCCTGAATCACGATCAGGGGTTTTAGACAAAACTTCCACTAAAGTTGCCCAAACATTTCAAAAAATTCTCTCAAAGTGGCTTTAAACTAACAGTTTAGCCCCAATTTATTGTAGCCCCAATCTAGGGTTGTTGGAGGTTTTTGGGGGGGAGTGATCCCTAATACATCTCTCAAAATTCAAAGTTTGGTCTAAAGAAAAGAAAACCTGGCCTTTTGTGTCATTCAGACAAGTCAGTGCTGGGAAATCACATTTCAGCCCTTTTCTGGGACAATCTTACCTCACCTCCCTTTATTTTGGGTAGCGTTCTTCCAGAAAGTTTGATTTGAGTTTGTTAAACTGGCTGTATTCCTTGGTGGAGGGAAAGTCCATCCCTCTCTCTGCACCTTATTAAGAAGCCGAGAGACACGCCTGCTAGCAACGGGAGTTGATAGCAACCCTTCCTTCACCGGGCAGAACAAGGGGGAACGCCCTTCCTTGCCATTCAGACAACATTCTTCGGCTCCTTCCTGGATTTTGCTCCGTACAGGCAAAGCTTCCTCAAACTCCATGGCCAAGGGTCCCGAGTACAGCAGCCTCGGCACTTTCCATGAGCAAGTTCAGTGCCTCACCAATGAAAATGTAAGTGGATGAAAAAGTTAAGGGTTCAAATCAATGCTTTCCCATCCTATTATACTGATATTATAATCACCACAGTCCAAGAAGCAGAGATACCGAGAACACGTTAAACTCGGCTTTCAAAGAGCCCATGGCAGCTAATGTATCTATCTATTCTACAATATAACCTCCAAAGCAATTCTGCACCATTTGGGGGGGGGGAGATCTATCCTCCTATCGTCTCTGTCTCTGTCTCTCTCCTCTTTCTCTAATTTTACTATCTATCTATCTATCTATCTATCTATCTATCTATCTATCTATCTATCTATCTATCTATCTAATCTATCATCTATCTATCTTATATCTATCATATATCTATCATCTCTTTCCTTCTCTCTATACATATAATCTTTAACTATGTTATCTCATATCTATCATCTTTTATTCTCTTTATCATCTATCATGTCTCTTTCCTTTTCTCTCTCTCCCTCTGTATAATGTATATGTCTGTCTGTCTGTCTGTCTATCTATCTATCTATCTATCTATCTATCTATCTATCTATCTATCTATCTATCTATCTATCTATCTATCTATCTATCTATCTATCTATCTATCTATCATCTGTCACTATCATCTTCTCCCTAATTCTCATCTGCATCTACTGAAACTAATCGCAAATCAGAGATACTCCAT
This sequence comes from Protobothrops mucrosquamatus, assembly GCF_001527695.2. NCBI lineage: Eukaryota > Metazoa > Chordata > Lepidosauria > Squamata > Viperidae > Protobothrops > Protobothrops mucrosquamatus. The sequence goes on from NW_015387134.1 coordinate 310,815, forward strand.
TTGCCACATCCAAACCTGTTTTCCATTTTCTTAAGTTTCTTCCCAACTCGCTGTTGGATTTCATAGCACAAATGTTTGAAAATTGGCAGGGCAGCTGGGTGCTCCTGTGCAGCAGGAGATTGTATATTTCCTGTATCGTGCACTTTACCATTGATATGATGGGATAGAAATTAAAAACATACTAAAAACAACAACAACAATAACAAAAACATCCCTTCCCAAAACCCAGGAGAAAGAAAATCCACTCACTGATATTATTGTGATACCCCCTGTGACTTTAATTCTGAAAGGAAGCATCTAGCATTTTATCATTTATCAATAACTTTGCCTTCGTCTTCCTCTCCTTCTGCTGTTGCTTCTATCAGTCAACTTTTCCACTGCATTCTTCTTTTGGCTAGAGACCGTCTCTCCACAGCTACCATCTCCTCAAGATCTCATCCACTTCCATTTTGGCCAGGTCTGGGACCTCACCAGCAACCAAGAGATGACCCACGTAGGACCTGAAGTTCAGTTGAAAATGCCAGTTCTTGGAAGCTTTTTAGGGCACTCTTGTTCTTCTTACACTGAAAGATGTCAGAATTAAAGTCTTCTCCTGGAGGAATGGGACAACCCACCACGGCCAACTCTTCATGGGACATTCATTGCTGCAGGACAATTCAATGTGGGATAACTCAAGGCAGAGACAAGTGAATTTGCAGCTTCAAGGGCTTCTAACTTGAGAAGGCTTAAACCTAAAGCAAGACGAGGCTCACTGCAATTCACTCGTCCCTCTCTTGAGTTATCCTGCATTGAATTGTCCCACTGTCCAGGGGGAATTGGCCACAACGAGTTGTCCTACCTAGGCCCTCTCCAGGAGCACTGAATCTCCCTCTCTCCTCTCTCAGATTCAGCTACAAGATCGAAATGAAAAGCTCTACAGCAAGGTGGAAGAATTGCAGGAAAAGCTGGAACAATTGGCTCTCTCTAAGGCGGACCTGTCCTCCAGACTGATTTGCAGTGAAGAGGAGAAGCTCAAGGTAACAAGAAGAGAAATTTGCTGCTTTGAGACATGCAGAGAAGCAGTTAGTGTTTTTTTTCCCTTTTCTCCTGGGTTCAAAGCACTTGGCTCCTCAGATAAACCCAGACACCTGTGCAAACATTAAAAATGTCCCTCATGCAGAAGACCACGTTCAGCTGCTTCTGGGGCCATCTACAACATGAGTTTTGATTTCAAGGGGGCATGTAGGGCACAGGATGAATGCTTGCTGATTTTTTTGCCCCCAGGAGTACCAAGTAAGCTTGGTGTATTTGTATCCATAGATTTCCAAAGATTTTGTCGATTTCCAGATCGATACTAACAAAAAGAGAGAACAACACGAAGCCGAGAACTTTGAACTGAAGAATCTGGTATGTGATCTTCCATCAAGAGATTTAATTATTGCATCTTTATAAACTGGTACTTGTTTTTTTCCCCCCCATGTTTTATCTTAGGTCAGATCCCACTCCCAGATGGCTTCTGTGTCCACCCAACACAGCTGCATCATGGGAAGTGTAGATTTAAGATGGGATCTACTTTCCTTCTTGATCCATGCCTGTTTTTGTCCTCTCTGGATTTACTCTGCCAGATCTTGGGCTTGGAGAACCGTATTCTGGAGATTGAGCTCCATGATGAGAGGACCACCGGAGAACGGGATGCTTTGCAGGAACACCTGCAGACCTTGGAGAATGACCACAAGGAGCTGGCCAATGAGTACCTTGCTTTGAAGAGCAACTACCTTGTATTGGGCAAGGAGCATGAACAGGAAGTATGAGCTGCTCAAGAATAATCCTTCACCTGCTTCAGACACTAGGCACCTATCAGGTTCCAAAAACCAAGAAAGACATGTAGTGTTTCTTCCAAACAGGTTATTGTTCATCACCCATAGACAGAATTTTGCCAAACTGAAACAAACTACTACCTGCATAAGGCATATATTCTGGGAGTTATTAGGGAGGGAGGGAGGGAGGAAGGAAGGGAGGAAGGAAGGACACTGATATGAATGGATGGAAGGAAAGATGAATGGAAAGAAGGAAGGAAGGAAGGAAGGAAGGAAGGAAGGAAGGAAGGAAGGAAGGAAGGAAAGAAAGAAAGAAGGAAGGAAGGACACTGATATGGATGGATTGAAGGAAGGATGAATGGAAAGAAGGAAGGGACATTGGAAGGAAGGAAGGAGGAATGGAAAGAAGGAAGGGACATTGGAAGGAAGAAAGGAAGGAAGGAAGGACACTGATATGGATGGATGGAAAGAAGGATGAATGGAAAGAAGGAAGGGACATTGGAAGGAAGGAAGGAAGGAAGGAAGGAAGGAAGGAGGGAGGGAGGGAGGGAGGGAGAGAGAAGGGGAAAGGGCAGGATAGGAAGGAGGAGGATGGGAGGGGAAGGAGGGTCAAATTTCCAAAACAAAGAAAATTACTTAGTGATTCTTCCAAACAGATTTCTTTATTGTTCCTCACCCATAGACAGAATCTTGCCAAACTGAAGCAGACTATACCCCCATCAATCATGTGCTCTGTCTTACATGATCTCACAAGAGAACATTGAAATCTCCAAGATACAGGGATCTTGTAAAGTTGCAACTATTTGGGGTGGGCGAATCAGCGGGTGAGATCACAGCATTCATCCGCTTTCTCCCTTGTAGCTCTCTAAGAGTCAAGAACTGAGCAGAGAGTTACTTAACTTGGTTAAGTCCAAGCAGGAGCATCCACATCACGTCCAAACTAAGAGCCTTGAGTCCCAGACTGAAGCTGAAGAACCCTCTGCTGAAGTAGAGCGGGTGCAAACCTTGATCCATCGCCTCTCTGCCCGCAGAGCCAAGGTATCTGGATTCTTTCTTCCTCTCTTTGTGATGAACAAATCATGATATTTATTGACTTGACTTGTACAGCTGCCCATCTCAGCAAGTGACCCTGGGCAGTTAAAATACCCACAACAATTAAAACGATTCAGATGCTCCTCAGCTGTCCTTTAGGTAGCCCAGTCCCGAGCCAAGATATTGCCTTCAAATGACTATGAACATGATTATGGAACCTTATGTCAAGACTGCTAACATCGGATGTTCTTGCTTGCCATATATGAAGAAGCAAGCATGTTTTATTTAGCCTGCATATCACTTCTAGAGTTAAAGCAGACAATGTTAGCATAGCGGGTGGGAAAGTATGATAGTTAACCAGAACAATATTTCAGTACAGCATTGCCAAGGTCAGCTGTAACCAGAGGAGTTACGGAAGGGACAGTTCACACTTCAAACTAATTGGAGAACGTGATTGATGACTGTAAAATGAAGGAGTGAGTTATGCTTTGTGTCTCTTGGTGATCTTAGCTGTGTCTCCTAGTTGTCTGAAATGGTATAGGGTCTCCTGCTTGAGTAGGGGGTTGGCCTAGAAGACCTCCAAGGTCCCTTCCAACTCTTATTATTCCGAATTCTGTATTATTAAATTGGATTGTAAGGAAGTCCGGTATGGATTTTATGTATCAACTGTTCCAATGCCTACTTCCTGTCTTTTAGCCCGAAGATGTGGTGGCAGCTCCAGAACATGAACACCAAAAATTGGAGAAAAGTGTGAGTTTTAATGGTGCAGTGATTTCATTCCCCCAAATTATGGAGATTGACTCAGCCTTCCATCCTTCCGAGGTCGGTAAAATGAGGACCCAGATTGTTGGGGGCAAGAGGCTGACTCTGTAAACCGCTTAGAGAGGGCTGTAAAGCACTGTGAAGCGGTATATAAGTCTATTGGCTACTGCTGTAGCTGATTGGATGTCGCATTAGGAGCTCTGGTGGTGCAATGGTTAGAATGCAGCATTGCAGGCTAACTCTGCCCATAGCAAGGAGTTCGATCCTGACTGGCTCAAGGTTGACTCAACCTTCCATCCTTCCGAGGTGGGTAAAATGAGGACCCAGATTGTTGGGGGCAAATATGCTGATCCTGTAAACCGCTTAGAGAGAGGCTGAAAAGTACTGTAAAGTGCTATATAAATCTAAGTGCTATTGCTATTATACTCTAAATTAATCAGACAGAAAAATATTCAGGAAGAACAGTGACGAAGAGGCATAGCTCTGTCTGATTGCTGTTTTCCTCTCCAACAGTTGCTCAGAAACCAAGGTCACATCACGGAAGAGATGGAAAAAATGAGAGAAATGTACAATTCCCAGCAACAGAAATTGGAGGAGAGAATGTGAGTAAGACCTCTACATACGTAAGTCCTATTAAAGCAACTGAGCACCCTATGCCTTTCAGATTTTTATGGCATTCTAACATTGAACTGTCCAATTGTTTTCTTGAAGATAAACAGTGGAAACCGTTGTCTAAGGTAGATGCCTGGAGAGCTCTGTCATAAGTTTCTTCTTCATCCTTTAACACACACTGGACCACAATGTTTCAAAGTATTTTAAGAAATTCAAAGACTGGAAACTTGCTGACATATCAAATCAAATTCCTGTAGCTAAAGGAATTTTCTTTGTGCTGCATTATCTTAGCATATCCAGAGACTTCTCTTTCTGTCCCAGGATTGACAAGATGATATTTGTTATAATTCTGTGACCTCTTCCTCCTTTTTAATCATTATACGTCATCCCCTTCTTTTTACGTGCTCTCTTAAGAAAGCAGGAAAATATAGGTAGACATCTCAAATGCTTCACCCAACTTGAGGAGGAGGAGGAGGAGGAGGGAGTGATGATGAAGGAGGAGGAGGTATCAGTTCAAAAGAACCATAAAAATATTATTTTTGTTAGGTATTATGGAAGATTTGGATGCTAAAGAAATGAATTTGATGTTGAATCTTATAACAGCTGCAAGATTACTGGTAGCGCAACATTGGAAGAAAAATTCTTTGCCTACTATGGAAGAATGGAGAATTAAGGTGTCTAATTTAGCAGAAATGGCAAAAATTTCCGCTTATTTGAAGGATCAATCTCAAGAAAAATATATTTTGGTTTGGAGAAGGTGGATTGATTATATTCAGAAAAAATACGAGATTGAAAAGTATTACTTAGCTTATGAGTAAATTTTAGAATATTATTAATAGTTTATTATGGATGAATTTATATTATTTTTAGTAATAATGTTTATTATTTTGCTGGAAAAGTGTTAAGATCTATCTATTAAGTGTTAAGATCTATCTATTTTGTAGAGTTAAAGTATGTGTGGATGAGACTTGACTGTAGTATATCTGGGTAATGTTATTTAATTTATGATTCTGTTTTTATAACCCTGTAACCAGCTCTGGGAAGTGAAGGGGGGGAGGGGTGGGAGAGAAGTGGGATATTGTATGGAAAATTATTTAAAACTTTTAATAAAAAAAAGAACCATAAAAAGAGTCAGCAATACAAAAAAAAGCAAGCAAGAGAACTTGAGTTCAAGACCACGGAGAGCAGCCCTAGAGATGGAATTGAGAGATGTTATTCTAGCTTTTTCCTAGAGTTATGGATTGGGATTGGACAGCTGGTCTTTCTGGAAGTCCATCTCTCAAATACTTCAGTTAATATCCTTTTCCTGCCAACCTCTCCTGAATGTCGAAGGTGGGGAGATGTGATCACTAGGCAAGAGAAAGCTCAACCGTTGGCTACACAATGTGGAGATCTGCTCATCTGGCTGCAGGTTTCAAACGTGGGGTCCAAGGCAGAGGAGATTGGCTTTGAGTCATGATCACTGGACATCTCTTATTCCAAACCCTTGAAAAATGAAGGAGCAGATTCACATTTTCACGTGAATGGCAGCCATATCATTCCTGCCCATCCATTGATCTGGTTAAAAACATACTGCACAGGAAACAAGAAGGAACCAGAATGAGCCAGATGTGGTCCTTCTCACCAAGATCACGTGAAAAAAGAGCGTAGCACCTGTCTATGGAGATTCTCAGTCATCCAGGGCATGGTTGTCCCAAAGGTGCTTTTTCAAAAGGCGATGGGACTTCCTTGGGGTTTTTTTTTCCTTTGAAAACATTTCAATTGTCATCCAAGAAGCTTCTTTAGTTCTGACTTCAGAAGAAGCTTCTTGGATGAGAAGTGAAACATCCTCAAGGAAAAACAAAGTCCAGTTGCCGTTTGAAAAAGCATCTTTGGGACAAAAGTGTAGCACCTGTGTTCTCAGGATCTCATATGACTCCTCTTTTGGCACAATCCAGAGTTTCCCAGATACCAAACCTTGGTATCCTGACATTTGGAGGAATGAAATACATTGTTGTTTCAGTTTAAGAATAAAATACGATTTGACACAAGGAAATACAGCCTTACCTCTAAATAACGGCAAGTGCCAGAAAAGAGAGGCCTCATTAATTTTGCGTAATTTCTCTATCGCCTGTATCTGCCCAAAAGCGTTAAACAGAGCTTCTGGCCAATGAAGTGTAACTCACCCACAATAAAGGGCAAATGGCAATATTTGTGTTGTTTTCGGTCTCTTCAGGATCACCATGGGCAAAGAATTGCAGGAAGCCAAGAAAGCAATTCGGAACACCCAGCATAAACTGGCAGAAGAGTCGGTGGTGAGAATCACTCAGCTCTGCTTCGTAGGCAAAATCCAAAGCAAGGATGGGTAATGGTGTGTGGGAATGGCCTTGGGATACAGGAGAGGGAGTCAGAGACTGGAAAACCCCCATGTAAAAGGTATCTCAGCCCAGAGAAGGTGGCAGAGGGTGGAGGACATTTCAAAAGGGCCCCTCCCTGGTTTTCCAGAGAGTAAAAGAGAAGGAAGAGAAGGGTACTGTTAATGCAACCGTACCATAAAGATAGCACTAGTACTCGTGGTTGTGCTTTTTGCCTGGACTACAGGAAGGAAGAAAGAGAAATTGGCTTCATCACCCATTACTAGAATTAGAGATCCATCAATGACTTTCAATCTATAATAGCTTCAGAGCAAAGGATCTCCAAACTTGAAGACTTGTGGACTTCAACTCCCAGAATTCCTCAGCCAGCCAGCAATTCTGGGAGTTGAAGTCCACAAGTCTTCAAGATGCCAAGTTTGGAGACCCCTTGCTCTAGAATGAACAAAAAGAAATAATTCTATGCAGGACCCTTTCTTCATTTTATCTCTTGTTAGAGCACCCAGATTGATAGCTGTCAAGCTCTGTTGCTCTTCAGAAAAATATGTCAGCCCTTGGAGGAAAACAAACCCATCAGTGGCTTTTAGTTGAGACAAGCAGGGCTTGAAATATATATGTTGAGCCAGTGCCCCGAGCTCTTTTTTCAAGACACTCCATTCCATTCCTTCTTTCCGTTTTTTTTTAAATTTTTCATTCCACCTTTATTACTTTATCCATCTAACAAAGAATATTCCAGCACTCCAGAATCAAAGGCATATGGGCGCTTGGGAATGTGGATGCACCAGTCTCCATTTCCTTAAAGCAGTGGTGGCAAACCTATGGCACGAGTGCCAGAGGCGGCACGCAGAGCCCTCTCTGTGGGCACGTGCGCCGTCGCCCCAGTCCTAGGCCTTCAGTTGGGTTTTATAAAACCTTTTCACTTTAGGCCTCCGCCGCCATGTGCAAAAAAAAACAAAACAGGTTCAATCAATCAATTTCAACTTCTCGCGGGAAAAAAAAAGATCTTGCAAAGTTGGAATTGATTGATTGAACTTTTTAGTCCCACCCAGTCTGCCGTTAGCACTGCAGCCACACCCCCCAATGGGCCACATCCACCCGGCACCCGACGATGCATAAGTGGGTTTTGGGTTGCAGTTTGGGCACTCGGTCTCTAAAAGGTTTGCCATCACTGTCTTAAAGCAAGTTCCAATTTTGGTCATTAAACTGAGGACCACCTGTACATTTTTCTCTCCTTGGGCTACAGATATTGCTGTCCTCTCAAGGCCAGCTTCAAGAGGTTGAATCCGAAAATTCCAGGCTACAGTTACAACTCAAAGAGCTGAACGAGGAATACCGCTCGCGCCTTGTTCAGTACATCACAGATCTGGCGGTAAGCATTTTCTCACTGGGGGTCGATCCAGATGCCTCTCTTAAACTTGCTTCACCCCCATTAAAGCAACCCGAATTGACAGCAACGCAAACATTGTCAGAGTCAAAAGAAAACAGCCACATTTGGGTGTTATGGAACCAGTAGGTAACTATCCCCATTTTGCACCTGTTCATCACGTTTTGAAAGCCGAGCCACAAAGGCACAAATTAGACTGCAGGGAGGGTGGTGAGAATTGGAAATCAGTTCGATGTAACGGCCTAGAAACCAGGAGATTGTGAGTTCTAATCCCATTTTAGGCATGGGTGGCTGGGTGACTTCAGGCCAATCACCAAACATGGGAGTTCTAGTCCCGCCTTAGCCATGAAAGCTAAACTGGGTGACTTTGGATCAATCACTAGGAGATAGTGAATTCCAGTTCTACCTTAGGCCTGAAAGCTGGCTTTGGGCCAATTACCAGGAGATGGTGAGTTCTAGTCCCATCTTATGTCCGAAAGCCTGCTGGATGACTCTGGGCCAGTCATTGGGAGACAGTGAGTTCTAGTCCTGCCTTAGGCCTGAAAACTAGCTGGGTGACTTTGAGCCAGTCTGTCTCACAGTCCAACCCACCTCACAAGGTTGTTTTGGGGAAAACAGGAGGAACAAGTATTAGATATATTGTCTGCCTTGAGTTACTTGCAAAATAATAAAGGTGGGATAAAAGTTGAATGAATGAATGAATGAATGAATGAATGAATGAATGAATGAATGAATGAATGAATGAATGAATGAACTGAGCAGAGAGCACTAAGCAGTTAGTGCTAGGGTGCCCCATTCTGTAGTCTCACCAAATGTATTTGTATTTCAAGGAGTACACTGATAGTAAATCGTCAGCTGCTACAAAGGAACCCGCTCAAATGAAGCATTTTGTGGACAGCATGCTGAAAGACATCCGGGCTTCCTATAAATCTCGGGAGGAACAGCTAGCTAGAGCTGCTCGCGGCTACAAGAAACGCATGCAGAATTTGGTCAAGAAGCATGAGGGTCTACTCATTGCCTACAGGTAAGAGAAGGGGCCAAGCTGGAGGACAGCACACAGCAGAACCTAAACTGAGACCCAAGACTTGCATCTTCTATGTACCTGGCTCTATGGAGTCTTGGTTGCTTGGTTTTCTTACCCAACTAGGTAACATTATCAGTGCAAGTATGAGGTTTGCTCCCTATATACAATACCTTGCCTTGCCAGACCCTGTACATATTTCTGGAGGGAGATTATTCCATAGAATGGGGGCTATTTCAGGACAGTCCTGCTCCCCCAGGCATGTCCCATGGACCTCATCAAGGGAAGGGAACTTTCAGCATCCCCCTCCCCCATCTCAATGATGGGAACCGGACAGGCAAATTAAATTCTAGCAAGGTGTTGGAAGATGCTTTACTAATGTTGCTGGTACTGACGTAAGATCTCTGGAGTGGAGACTGTAGGCCAGCGGCCAATAACATGCTTGCTTGGTGATAGGATGCAACGTGAACAAATCCGGTCCCTGGGCTCTCCGGATCTGGATCCTGGTCCACCGGAGTANAAGGAAGGAAGGAAGGAAGGAAGGAAGGAAGGAAGGAAGGAAGGAAGGAGAAAGGGAAAGGGCAGGATAGGAGGGAGGAGGATGGGAGGGGAGGGAGGGTCAAATTTCCAAAACAAAGAAAAATACTTAGTGATTCTTCCAAACAGATTTCTTTATTGTTCCTCACCCATAGACAGAATCTTGCCAAACTGAAGCAGACTATACCCCCATCAATCATGTACTCTGTCTTACATGATCTCACAAGAGAACATTGAAATCTCCAAGATACAGTGATCTTGTAAAGTTGCAACGATTTGGGATGGGTGAATAAGTGGGTGAGATCACAGCATTCATCCGCTTTCTCCCTTGTAGCTCTCTAAGAGTCAAGAACTGAGCAGAGAGTTACTTAACTTGGTTAAGTCCAAGCAGGAGCATCCACATTACGTCCAAACCAAAAGCCTTGAGTCCCAGACTGAAGCTGAAGAACCATCTGCTGAAGTAGAGCGAGTGCAAACCTTGATCCATCGCCTCTCTGCCCGCAGAGCCAAGGTATCTGGATTCTTTGTTCCTCTCTTTGTGATGAACAAATCGTGATATTTATTGACTTGATTTGTACAGCAAGTGACTCTGGGCAGTTAAAAACATACAACGATTAAAGCGATTCAGATGATCCTCAACTGTCCTTTAAGTAGCCCAATCCCGAGCCAAGTTATTGCCTTCAAATGACTATGAACATGATTATGGAACCTTTGTCCAGAAATGTGAAGCCTTCTACAGGCCGGCTAGCAAATCTTGCCTCTTTCTGAGAGCTCTTAAAAGAGGATCTCTTAGAGATTTTAAAAGATACTAGTTGATTTAATATTTAGGATTTAGATCTATAAGAGAAATAAAAAAAATAGTCACTAGAATAATAGTCTTGGATTATAATATAGAAGTTGGATTGAGACGATAAAGGTTATTTTATTAGTGAGTGATGAGGTATTAGGATGAGAAATAGGATATGTTTGTGAAATAAAGTAAAAAATTATCTGAGTAAATAATAAATGTATTTTAGATATGACAATTATTTTGTAATGAACTAAGGGAACTTTGGGTTACCCGAAATCTAAAGACTATGGATGTTAAGCTAACTGGAATACTGTAATTGAAATTAGGTAAAATTTAAAAACAGGACACGAAGGCGTATACGGTAAGTTAAATTATATTGATAAATGTCTTAACCGACTGAGTTATAACTAGCAATGTATTAATTTGAATGTGATACAATAACCACGGGAAATAGGAGATTTTTGATGATGTAACCTGACATATGTATGAAAGAGCTTGTTATTTGATTATGGATTACCCAATCACCATGTTGCTTCCTTAACACTTGGGAGTTTTGTAAAATTGGAAAATTAATAAAACTTGTTTGTTTTTTAAAAAAGAGAGGGTCTCTTGAAAGAGTGGCTTTTCTGCTTGTGTCAGGAAAAAGGTGAAGCTGTTTTTTGTTATTTTACTTTGTGTTTCTTATAGACAGAAATCAGTTTAGAACAGTCTCGTCTCCCTCGCTAGAAAAAGACAGAGATTCCTATCCAAAATGCATAAATTTCTTAATGGCCCCTGTTTGCACAACACTCTTTAAAATGTTATTTAGATTGGGGTTTTAAAAGTTGGGGTGGGGGGCGTTTAGGTGCTCTGATTGCTTTACATTTTAGTTGTGACCTTAGTTCTTTCTTAGTGACAACTTTTAGTTGTGTCTCTTAGCTGAACTGTGTCTCTTGGTGATCTTAGCTGTGTCTCCTAGTTGTCTGAAATGGTATAGGGTCTCCTGCTTGAGTAGGGGGTTGGCCTAGAAGACCTCCAAGGTCCCTTCCAACTCTTATTATTCCGAATTCTGTATTCTTAAATTGGATTGTAAGGAGGTCCGGTATGGATTTCATGTATCAACTGTTCCAATGCCTACTTTCTGTCTTTTAGCCCGAAGATGTGGTGGCAGCTCCAGAACATGAACACCAAAAATTGGAGAAAAGTGTGAGTTTTAATGGTGCAGTGATTTCATTCCCCCAAATTATGGAGATTGACTCAGCCTTCCATCCTTCCAAGGTCGGTAACATGAGGACCCAGATTGTTGGGGGCTACAGGCTGACTCTTTAAACCGCTTAGAGAGGGCTGTAAAGCACTGTGAAGCGGTATATAAGTCTATTGGCTACTGATGTAGCTGATTGGATGTCGCATTAGGAGCCATGGTGGTGCAATGGTTAGAATGCAGCATTGCAGGCTAACTCTGCCCATAGCAAGGAGTTCGATCCTGACTGGCTCAAGGTTGACTCAACCTTCCATCCTTCCAAAGTGGGTAAAATGAGGACCCAGATTGTTGGGGGCAAATATGCTGATCCTGTAAACCGCTTAGAGAGAGGCTGAAAAGTACTGTGAAGTGCTATATAAATCTAAGTGCTATTGCTATTATACTCTAAATTAATCAGACAGAAAAATATTCAGGAAGAACAGTGACGAAGAGGCATAGCTCTGTCTGAGTGATTGCTGTTTTCCTCTCCAACAGTTGCTCAGAAACCAAGGTCACATCACGGAAGAGATGGAAAAAATGAGAGAAATGTACAATTCCCAGCAACAGAAATTGGAGGAGAGAATGTGAGTAAGACCTCTACATACGTAAGTCCTATTAATGCAACTGGGCACCCTGTGCCTTTCAGATTTTTATGGCATTCTAACATTGAACTGTCCAATTGTTTTCTTTAAGATAAACAGTGGAAACCGTTGTCCAAGGTAGATGCCTGGAGAGCTCTGTCATAAGTTTCTTCTTCATCCTTTAACAGATATTGGACCACAACGTTTCAAAGTATTTTAAGAAATTCAAAGACTGGAAACTTGCTGACATGATCAAATCAAATTCCTGTAGCTAAAGGAATTTTCTTTGTGCTGCATTATCTTAGCATATCCAGAGTCTTCTCTTTCTGTCCCAGGATTGACAAGATGATATTTGTTATAATTCTGTGACCTCTTCCTCATTTTTAATCATTATACGTCATCCCCTTCTTTTTACGTGGTCTCTTAAGAAAGCAGGAAAATATAGGTAGACATCTCAAATGCTTCACCCAACTTGAGGAGGAGGAGGAGGAGGAGGAGGAGGGAGTGATGATGAAGGAGGAGGAGGTATCAGTTCAAAAGAACCATAAAAATATTATTTTTGCTAGGTATTATGGAAGATTTGGATGCTAAAGAAATGAATTTGATGTTGAATCTTATAACAGCTGCAAGATTACTGGTAGCGCAACATTGGAAGAAAAATTCTTTGCCTACTATGGAAGAATGGAGAATTAAGGTGTCTAATTTAGCAGGAATGGCAAAAATTTCCGCTTATTTGAAGGATCAATCTCAAGGAAAATATATATTTGGTTTGGAGAAGATGGATTGATTATATTCAGAAAAAATACGAGATTGAAAAGTATTACTTAGCTTATGAGTAAATTTTAGAATATTATTAATAGTTTATTATGGATGAATTTATATTATTTTTAGTAATAATGTTTAATTATATTATTATTTTGCTGGAAAAGTGTTAAGATCTATCTATTTTGTAGAGTTAAAGTATGTGTGGATGAGACTTGACTGTAGTATATCTGGGTAATGTTATTTAATTTATGATTCTGTTTTTATAACCCTGTAACCAGCTCTGGGAAGTGAAGGGGGGGGAGAGAAGTGGGATATTGTATGGAAAATTATTTAAAACTTTTAATAAAAAAAAGAACCATAAAAAGAGTCAGCAATACAAGAAAAAGCAAGCAAGAGAACTTGAGTTCAAGACCAAGGAGAGCAGCCCTAGAGATGGAATTGAGAGAAGTTATTCCAGCTTTTTCCTAGAGTTATGGATTGAGATTGGACAGCTGTTCTTCCTGGAAGTCCATCTCTCAAATACTTCAGTTAATATCCTTTTCCTGCCAACCTCTCCTGAATGTCGAAGGTGGGGAGATGTGATCACTAGGCAAGAGAAAGCTCAACCGTTGGCTACACAATGTGGAGATCTGCTCATCTGGCTGCAGGTTTCAAACGTGGGGTCCAAGGCAGAGGAGATTGGCTTTGAGTCATGATCACTGGACATCTCTTATTCCAAACCCTTGAAAAACGAAGGAGCAGATTCACATTTTCACGTGGATGGCAGCCATATCATTCCTGCCCATCCATTGATCTGGTTAAAAACATACTGCACAGGAAACAAGAAGGAACCAGAATGAGCCAGATGTGGTCCTTCTCACCAAGATCATGTGAAACAAGAGCATAGCACCTGTCTATGGAGATTCTCAGTCATCCAGGGCATGGTTGTCCCAAAGGTGCTTTTTCAAAAGGCGATAGGACTTCCTTGGGTTTTTTTTTTCCTTTGAAAACATTTCAATAGTCATCCCAGAAGCTTTTTTAGTTCTGACTTCAGAAGAAGCTTCTTGGATGAGAAGTGAAACGTCCTCAAGGAAAAACAAAGTCCAGTTGCCGTTTGAAAAAGCATCTTTGGGACAAGAATGTAGCACCTGTGTTCTCAGGATCTGATATGATTCCTATTTTGGCACAACCCAGAGCTTCCCAGACACCAAACCTTGGTATCCTGACATTTGGAGGAATGAAATACATTGTTGTTTCAGTTTAAGAATAAAATGAGATTGACACAAGGAAATACAGCCCTGCCTCCAGAGAATGGCAAGTGCCAAAAAAGAGAGAGGCCTCATTAATTTTGCGTAATTTCTCTATCCCCTGTATCTGCTCAAAAGCATTAAACAGAGCTTCTGGCCAACTCACCCACAATAAAGGGCAAACGGCAATATTTGTGTTGTTTTCTGTGTCTTCAGGATCACCATGGGCAAAGAATTGCAGGAAGCCAAGAAAGCAATTCGGAACACCCAGCATAAACTGGCAGAAGAGTCGGTGGTGAGAATCACTCAGCTCTGCTTCGTAGGCAAAATCCAAAGCAAGGATGGGTAATGGTGTGTGGGAATGGCCTTGGGATACAGGAGAGGGAGTCAGAGACTGGAAAAACCCCATGTAAAAGGTATCTCAGCCCAGAGAAGGTGGAGGACATTTCAAAAGGGCCCCTCCCTGGTTTTCCAGAGAGTAAAAGAGAAGGAAGAGAAGGGTACTGTTAATGCAACCGTACCATAAAGATAGCGCTAGTACTCGTGGTTGTGCTTTTTGCCTGGACTACAGGAAGGAAGAAAGAGAAATTGGCTTCATCACCCATTACTAGAATTAGAGATCCATCAATGACTTTCAATCTATAATAGCTTCAGAGCAAAGGATCTCCAAACTTGAAGACTTGTGGACTTCAACTCCCAGAATTCCTCAGCCAGCCAGCAATTCTGGGAGTTGAAGTCCACAAGTCTTCAAGATGCCAAGTTTGGAGACCCCTTGCTCTAGAATGAACAAAAAGAAATAATTCTATGCAGGAGCTTTTCTTCATTTTATCTCTTGTTAGAGCACCCAGATTGATAGCTGTCAAGCTCTGTTGCTCTTTAGAAAAACATGTCAGCCCTTGGAGGAAAACAAACCCATCAATGGCCTTTAGCTGAGACAAGCAGGGCTTAAAATATATATGTTGAGCCAGTGCCCCGAGCTCTTTTTTCAAGACACTCCGTTCCATTCCTTCTTCCGTTTTTTAAAAAATTTTCATTCCATCTTTATTATTTTCTCCATCTAACAAAGAGTATTCCAGCACTCCAGAATCAAAGACATATGGGCGCTTGGGAATGTGGATGCACCAGTCTCCATTTCCTTAAAGCAAGTTCCAATTTTGGTCATTAAGCTGAGGACTACCTGTACATTTTTCTCTCCTTGGGCTACAGATATTGCTGTCCTCTCAAGGCCAGCTTCAAGAGGTTGAATCCGAAAATTCCAGGCTACAGTTACAGCTCAAAGAGCTGAACGAGGAATACCGCTCGCGTCTTGTTCAGTATATCACAGATCTGGCGGTAAGCATTTTCTCACTGGCGGTTGATCTAGATGCCTCTCTTAAACTTGCTTCACCCCCATTAAAGCAACCCGAATTTACAGCAACGCAAACATTGTCAGAGTCAAAAGAAAACACCCACATTTGGGTGTTATGGAACCAGTAGGTAACTATCCCCATTTTGCGCCTGTTCATCGTGTTTTGAAAGCCAAGCCGCAAAGGCACAAATTAGACTGCAGGGAGGGTGGTGAGAATTAGAAATCAGTTCGATGTAATGGCCTAGAAACCAGGAGGTTGTGAGTTCTAATCCCATTTTAGGCATGGGTGGCTGGGTGACTTCAGGCCAATCACCAAAGATGGGAGTTCTAGTCCCGCCTTAGCCATGAAAGCTAAACTGGGTGACTTTGGATCAATCACCAGGAGATGGTGAATTCCGGTTCTACCTTAGGCCTAAAAGCTGGCTAGGTACCTTTGGGCCAATCACCAGGAGACGGTGAGTTCTAGTTCCATCTTATGGTCTGAAAGCCTGCTGGGTGACTTTGGGCCAGTCACTGGGAGACAGTGAGTTCTAGTCCTGCCTTAGGCCTGAAAACTAGCTGAGTGACTTTGAGCCAGTCCGTCTTGCAGTCCAACCTACCTCACAAGGTTGTTTTGGGAAAAACAGGAGGAACAAGTATTAGATATATTGTCTGCCTTGAGTTACTTGCAAAATAATTTTGTTGTTGTTAATTGCGAAGTCGTGTCTGACCCATCGCGACCCCATGGACAACGTTCCTCCAGGTCTTCCTGTCCTCTACCATCTTCTGGAGTCCATTTAAGTTCATGCCTACTGCTTCAGTGACTCCATCCAGCCACCTCATTCTCTGTCGTCCCCTTCTTCTATTGCCCTCAATCTTTCCCAGCATTAGGCCCTTCTCCAGTGAGTCCTTCCTTCTCATTAGGTGGCCAAACTACTTGAGTTTCAACTTCAGGATCTGGCCTTCTAAAGAGTAGTCAGGGTTGATCTCCTCTAGGACTGACCGGTTGGATCGCCTTGCAGTCCAGGGGACTCGCAGGAGTCTTCTCCAGCACCATAGTTCAAAGACCTCAATTCTTTGTCGCTCAGTCTTTCTTATATCCAACTTTCACATCCATACATTGCAACTGGGAAAACCATGGCCTTGACTATACGCACTTTTGTTGGGAGGTGGGATAAAAATTGAATGAATGAATGAATGAATGAATGAATGAATGAATGAATGAACTGAGCAGAGAGCACTAAGCAGTTAGTGCTAGGGTGCCCCATTCTGTAGTCTCACCAAATGTATTTGTATTTCAAGGAGTACACGGATAGTAAATCGTCAGCTGCTACAAAGGAACCCGCTCAAATGAAGCATTTTGTGGACAGCATGCTGAAAGACATCCGGGCTTCCTATAAATCTCGGGAGGAACAGCTAGCTAGAGCTGCTCGAGGCTACAAGAAACGCATGCAGAATTTGGTCAAGAAGCATGAGGGTCTACTCATTGCCTACAGGTAAGAGAAGGGGCCAAGCTGGAGGACAGCACACAGCAGAACCTAAACTGAGACCCAAGACTTGTTGATATTGCATCTTCTATGTACCTGGCTCTATGGAGTCTTAGTTGCTTGGTTTTCTTACCCAACTAGGTAACATTATCAGTGCAAGTATGAGGTTTGCTCCCTATATACAATACTTTGCCTTGCCAGATCCTGTACATATTTCTGGAGGGAGATTATTCCATAGAATGGGGGCTATTTCAGGACAGTCCTGCTCCCCCAGGCATGTCCCATGGACCTCATCAAGGGAAGGGAACTTTCAGCATCCCCCTCCCCCATCTCAGTGATGGGAACCGGACAGGCAAATTAAATTCTAGCAAGGTGTTGGAAGATGCTTTACTAATGTTGCTGGTACTGACGTAAGATCTCTGGAGTGGAGACTGTAGGCCAGCGGCCAATAACATGCTTGCTTGGTGATAGGATGCAACGTGAACAAATCCGGTCCCTGGGCTCTCCGGATCTGGATCCTGGTCCACCGGAGTA
>NW_015387134.1:330105-334448 GCF_001527695.2 Protobothrops mucrosquamatus
CCCATAGACCGGTACGCTCCCACAGAGTGGGTCTCCTCAGGGTGCCGTCGGCCAAGCAATGTCGGCTGGCGACCCCCAGGGGGAGGGCCTTCTCTGTGGGTGCCCCCGCCCTCTGGAACGAACTACCCCCCGAGATCCGGATGATTCCGGATCTCCTTACTTTCCGCCGCGCCCTCAAGACATGGCTTTTCCAGCAAGCAGGCCTGGCCTAGGGAGGATTTTAAATCGAGTTTATTTTAAATCGGGTTTATTTTAAGAAAAATTTTAAGCAGCACAACTTTAAATAATTGGTTTTAATTTGGTTTTATTTGGTGGGGATTGTAAATACGTTTCTGTTTTTAAATATGTTGTGAGCCGCCCTGAGTCCCGTTGGGAGAAGGGCGGGATATAAATCAAAATAAATAAATAAAAATAAATAAATAAGTCGAGGACTTTCCCTGCCCGGGAGCGCCGCACATGCATGGTTCCGCCCCCTACGCCGGCCGAGGTGTAGCTGGCAAGCGGCAGAGACGGAGCAGGCCGACCACCAGCTGGCCCAGCCCAAGGGAGGTAAGGCACCCGCCGGAAAAGGGGAAAAAATGGCGGACAAAAAAAATGGCGGACAGCCTTGCTTGGCGACCCCCGTGAAATGGTTGATCGACCCCAAATGGGGTCCTGACCCACAGGTTGAGAACCACTGTCCTAGAAAGAATCTCAGGTGTTTCAGACCTAGGAAGGACATCCAGCTTCTGCTTATTGTGCCAGCCTGGTCCATCAGCACCCCCACCTGCGTGAGGGTCTTCCTCCAGCAAGTTTCCCAACTCTCTTCGTTGCATGTCAGACATATATTCAAGTTAAGACGTGCTGGATCAAACCAGCATTGTATCCAACAGGATCAGCTGGAACTCTGTACAAAAGAGAATATAACATTTTAGTCACCCACTGCTATCCTCCCACACCTGTTGTTCAGAGGTACCCTATCTCCGAAGGTTTTGAAATTTCATTTGAAATGTCATGCACCACCTGTCACGTTCTGTAGGAGTTTGACCCTACTACCATACTCATAACTATTCATAGATCTCGACTTCCAAAATTAAATCAAGAAAGCTGGTCCCATAATTCCTTCTCCTCTTATTGGAAAATTAAGACCTCTCTGAAAAAATATCTGGAATGGGTGGCAGTTTTTTGTTTTAAAACGTTTTTTCGGAGTTGAGTTTACTCAACATAAACACAACCATGATGTCTTCTTGGCAAGAGTAGAGAAGCTATCTTCTGGTTCCCTTTCGTCTTCTCTTTTCGACTTATCAATCTAGTCCACTGCCTTGGGACTTCCTGAAGATCTTTTATCCAAATGCTAAGCAGATCTAGCCCTACTTCCCTTTCTGATTTCAGCCAAGGTCAATCACAGTCGGCCATCTGCTGCCAAATACTTTTTCAAGTTGTACTTTGCAATGTTTCTGCTTCGAGTTTAAAAAGTTGCTTTGGACAAACTCATTAAAACACCCATGTCTGTTTCTAAGTTCACATGGCTGCTTTAATGAATCACTGTACTTGTACTCTTCTGCAATTTTCAGAATCAGATCTAAAGCATTGCCTTTTGGGGTGTGTGAGTGAAAAAAAATGAGCATTCCGATTCTGAGAATTTGGGGGACTCCCAGTCACAAGTTTTTTCCATGGAGGAGAAGACTTGGAATCAATATTTCCATAGTCCAAAATGGATCCTTTCTTTGATGGCCTTTAAATTAACAAGAATGTACTTAAGATTTAACCCCAACGGGCTTAGATTTAATCTGTTCTAAGGGAGGAAGAGAAAAAAAAATGTAAGTATATGATTTCATCCAACTGTGTTTGCAAGCTATGATTTATGACTTGGTGTGCTGGGTGGACCTAACTAATCAGAGTTGATTCAACAAATCGTGGTTGAACTCATCATCTCCTTGCAAAAAGATAAGTCTGTTTTGGTTCAATTCCGAAACAGTCCAGTTTGGTGTAATGGCGAATCTGCTGGACTAGAAGCTAGGCAACTGGGAGTTCTAGTTCCATTTTAGGCATGAAAGCCAGTTAGTGATTTTGGGGTAGTTCCTCTCTCTCGGTCTCAACCCAACCCACCTCACAGGGTTATTCTGAGGAAAACAGCAGGAGAGATCACGGTGTTACATCTTGAGTTGTACAGAAATAAAGGCACAAATGTAATCTAATCACAAATACATTGGGTTTTTTTCCTGTTTCTGTTGCTTTAGGTAAAACTAAGTGAAAAAATGATCTCCGGGACATCTTTTCAGTGAGTACGTCTCCCTCTCCAGGGGGTTTATATGAATTCAAATCTTTACTATAGCCAAAAGCCAGAGAGAAAAGATAAAACTGAAAACCGAACAGCTAAGATATCATTAAGTAAAAGTAATACAGGTAGTCCTTGACTTACGACCACAATTGAGCCCAAAATTTCTGTTGCTAAGCAGTTGTTGTTAGTTGCGAAGTCGTGTCTGACCCATCACGACCCCATGGACAACGTTCCTCCAGGCCTTCCTGTCCTCTACCATCTTCTGGAGTCCCTTTAAGCTCATGCCTCCTGCTTCAGTGACTCCATCCAGCCACCTCATTCTCTGTCGTCCCCTTCTTCTGTTGCCCTCGATCTTTCCCAGCATCAGGCTCTTCTCCAGTGAGTCCTTCCTTCTCATTAGGTGGCCAAAGTACTTGAGTTTCAACTTCAGGATCTGGCCTTCTAAAGAGCAGTCGGGGTTGATCTCCTCCAGGACTGACCGGTTTGATGGCCTTGCAGTCCAGGGGACTCACAGGAGTCTTCTCCAGCACCAGAGTTCAAAGGCCTCAATTCTTTGGCGCTCAGCCTTTCTTATGGTCCAACTTTCACAGCCATCCATTGCAACTGGGAAAACCATGGCCTTGACTATATGTACTTTTGTTGGCAGGGTGATGTCTCTGCTTTTTAGTATGCTGTCTAGATTTGCCATAGCTTTCCTCCCCAGGAGCAAGCATCTTTTAATTTTTTGGCTTCAGTCCCCATCTGCGGTGATCTTGGAGCCCAGGAAGATAAAATCTGTCACTACCTCCATTTCTTCCCCATCTATTTGCCAGGAATTGAGAGGGTCGGATGCTACTCTTGCTAAGCATAGTTGTTAAGTGAATTTTGCCCGAATTTTATGCTCTTTCTTGCAACTATTGTTAGTTGAATCACTGCAGTTGTTAAGTTAATAACCCAGCTGTTAAGTGAGTCTCTCTCTTCCTCATTGATTGTGCTTGTCAGAAGGTTGCAAAATTTGATCACATGCAACCGTCATAAATACAAGTCAGTTGCCAAGCATCCGAATTCTGATCACGTGACCAGGGGAATGCTGCAATGATTGTAAGCATGAAAAACAGTCAGAGGTCACTTTTTTCAGCCCTGTTGTAACTTCGAACAGTCACTAAATGAACGTTTGCAAGTCAAGTACTACCTGTACAGGCGGTGTGTGTGTGTGTGTGTGTGTGTTCTCGTGGGGCCAGCCTTCCTTGTGGTTATGTGGGTCCCTGTGTCCCCACAAAGCCAAGTTTTGACCCCTTTGCAGAAGGCCAAAAGATTGGGGCCATTCCTCAAGATGTTCCACAATGTTTATCACGTTTGCAAAAGGGGTGGGTGGGCAGACCCAGTACTCCCCCATGCAACAACAACAACAACAACAAAAATCCCTTTATCTATCCCCTTTCCTAAGAGCACAGAGCATGAAGAATTTTCAATGGAAGCATTCACAATTAAGCCCAACTACATCATTAAAACGCCGGGGAAACAAAAGTGCTTCTCGCATTCACAAAACTGCACAGGCCGATCGGCGAAAAAGGGAGGGGACGCCCCCAAGCTTGTACGTTATTAATGCTTTATTTTGCCCCATCTGGCCAAAAAGGCTGTTCAAGAGGGCTAACAATAAATGCCCACCTAAAATAAAATAATAAAAAAAAACACCTCAGAGCTGATCAGGGCAAACAACAACACCTTATCTGCCTTTATAAACGGCTCCTCCGAGCCAGACCTGGCTGTAAAAATGTCAATCTCTCTTTTCTTTTCAAAAATTGTTGGAAAGAGAAGAGAAAAGGGACCTGGAGAATTCCTGGCGGCAATGAACTTGCCCTCTAGAGGGCGCTCCGGATATCCCAAATCCTTCCCCCCCTGATTCCCCCCCCCATTGGAGCACAATGCATTCCTCAGCCCATTCCATTCTTTTATTACAGTCAGAATTCTCCAAACATCAAATGTGACCTATATTTTACTTATGCGGGACTCGGACCAACTCAGCCGAACTTTCCCACGCCTTGCTCGCATATTTCCCCACGATTAGATCACCTATCCTCAACACCCCACCAATGAAGTAGGG
>NW_015387134.1:334682-345503 GCF_001527695.2 Protobothrops mucrosquamatus
CGGACCAACTCAGCCGAACTTTCCCACGCCTTGCTCGCATATTTCCCCACGATTAGATCACCTATCCTCAACACCCCACCAATGAAGTAGGGGGATTTGCTCCCTGAAGGACAAAAAAAAACCTCAACCAGAATGGAAACATAAAAGATGGGCGAGGGTCAAGATGGTGGCGCCTCCTTCCCAGGGTTTCTCACCTCCATTTTTTTTTTTTTGAGAACGTTTCCTCTTGTGCGGGGGAAGTAGGAAGTTTGGGTTTGCAACTGGCTCAGTCAATGGAGGGAAGAGACGCTTATCCAGGGATGAATCTGAGGCTGCAGACAGAATTGATGAAGCGGCCTTAGGCAGAAGGAAAGCGACAAACCCATCAGCTTGATATCGGCCCTTCTTTCCTTCCTTCCCTTCCCCTTTTGACATCCTTCCCTTCTTCCTTTCCAGTCTTCCTCCCTCTCTTTCTGCCTCCTTCCTTCCTTCCTTTCCTTCCTTCCTTTCTGCCATCTCTTCCTCTCTCCCTCTTTCCACTCTTCCTTTCTCCCTCCCTCCTGTTCCCCTTCCACCATCTCTCTCTCCCTCCGTCTTCCCGCCTTCCTCCCCTTCCCTTCCCCTTCCGCCATCTCCCTCCCTTCCTTCCTTCCACCATCTCTCCCTCGCTTTCCACTCTTCATTCCTCCCTCCCTCCTCTTCCCCTTCCACCATCTCCCTCTCCCTCCGTCTTCCCGCCTTCCTCCCCTCCCCTTCCCCTTCCGCCATCTCCCTCTCCCTCTTCCTTCCTTCCGCCCTCTCTCCCTTGCTTTCCACTCTTCCTTTCTCCCTCCCTCTTCCCCTTCCACCATCTCTTCCTCTCCCTCCGTCTTCCTGCCTTCCTCCCCTTCCCCTTCCGCCATCTCCCTCTCCCTTCCTTCCTTCCCTTCTGCCATCTCTCCCTCTTTCCACTCTTCCTTTCTCCCTCCCTCTTCCCCTTCCATCTCTTCCTCTCTCTCCATCTTCCTGCCTCCCTCCTCTTCCCCTTCCGCCATCTCTCCCTCTCCCTCCCTTCCTAGTTTTCCTGCCTCCCTCCCCTTCCCTTCCCCTCTCTCTCCCTCTCCCTCCCTCCCTTTCCAATCTTCTTCCCTCCCTCCCTCCTCCCTCATTTTCAGGGTTATTGGTACTACAGTTCCCATCCTTCCAGACAGCAGGTAGTTGTAATCCAGTGCCTAAGGACTGTAAGAGACCTCGGTTACCATAGGTCAGGGGTAGGCAACCTTGGCTCTTTTGTGACTTGTGGACTTCAACTCCCAGAATTCCTGAGCCAGCCATGCTGAGGGGAAAGGGAGAGGTTTCCAAGCTGAGCCATGCTGGCTCAGGAATTCTGGGAGTTGAGGTCCACGAGTCATAAAAGAGCCAAGGTTGCCTACCCCTGCCATAGGTCTTCTCCAGGGATACGTTTGCGATTTTGGAGGCATCTGAGCTTGAATATGGAACCCAGGCACGCAAAGCAGATAATTCTAGCACAGAGCCAATTTAGTAGGCATCTCCCCATCACAACTCCATCTCCTTGCTGTCTACTTTCTCCTCTTTTCACTGTCCTTCAATTGACTCAGATTTTGTTCATCAAGATCTTTTGTCTAGGCTGCGGCTTTTCCTCCCATCTCCCAAGGTTATTCTCACAGCCCTTTACGGTGGCTATTCCACAACATCCTTATCTAGGCCCCTTACAAACCAAGTTGCCGCATCGTATACAACCTTGGTGAACGTTAAAGCTGGTTGGCTGGTTTCGCGACGATGTGTGGGATGAATCCAGGTTGCTGGGTTAGTTAATGGCTTAAATGTTTCGAGAAATGAGTGAGTTCGGTAGCCAAGATAAGAGAGTTATCTATACACCAGTCCGCTCCCACAGAGAGGGTCTCCTTAGGGTGCTGTCGGCCAGACAATGCCGGCTGGCGACCCCCAGGGGGAGAGCCTTCTCTGTGGCAGCTCCTGCCCTCTGGAATGACCTATCCCCCGACCTACGTACAACTGCGGACCTGCGCCTTTTTCGCTGAGCCCTGAAAACCCATCTATTTCGTGCGGCCGGCCTGGCGTAGTCTTAATTATGTTTTAGTAAAGGTTTTATATGGGGTATTTTAGAGCAGGCCTTTATTTAATCTGATTTTAGAATAGAAATTAGAATGTATTTATTGTGATTTTTATTATTGCCTGTTCACCGCCCTGAGTCCCGTAAGGGATAGGGCGGTATACAAATTTAAATAAACAAACAAACAAACAAACAAATAAATAAATACACAGCTCCGACAACATAATGGGAGGGCTCTTTTTAATTCACAGTGCTCTGCCTCCCCCTGCCCCTAGTCTGTTGGAGGGAGAGGGCTGGGCCGAACTAAGGAAGCAGCTACGGGAATTTACCCACGCTACCCAGGTAGGTAAAACTCTCCAAGAATCTGGCAAGGGCTTTTGGGGTGGCATTCTTCCAAGCCCCCTTATTGCTTGATGTGATATTGGTATGGGAGAAAGGCCTTGGGAGACTGATCAAAGAGATGTTGCGTAATGTCAACCGTCCCACTGCATTAAACAGCAAAGGAAACTCCTGGGACATTTTTTTCTCTCCATTTTTACTGAAAAGCCCTATGGGTACAAAAGCAGAAAAGCCAATTCTGACACTTTTCCACCAAAACAGGATAGGAAACCTTTTCCTCCCCCCCCCCCCCGNCCCCCCGAGATCCGGACGATTCCGGATCTCTTAACCTTCCGCCGCGCCCTCAAGACATGGCTTTTTCAACAAGCGGGCCTGACCTAGGGTGAGTTTTAAATAGGGACAATTTTTAAACGATTTTAAAGAGCCACAGCTACCAATATTTGGGTTTTAATTGGTTTTTAGCAGGGGAAAATTTTTTTGTACGATGTTTTAACATGCTGTGAGCCGCCCTGAGTCCCATGGGGGAGAAGGGCGGCATATAAATTTTGTAAAATAAATAAATAAATAAATAAATAGGGAACAATAAGATAAGAGAGAGCATAGCCCATAGCTGGATAGTGGGCAGATCAAAATACTCAGAAGAGACCCTCCCTAGCTAATTGGGCTGAAAAGGAAGGGGGAGGATTAAAGAGACATGGTGGTGCAGTGTTAGAATGCAGTATTGCAGGCTAACTCTGCCGACTGCCAACAGTTCGATCCTGATCAGCTGAAGGTTGACTCAGCCTTCCATCCTTCCGAGGTTGGTAAAACGAAGATCCAGATTGTTGGGGGCAAATATGCTGACTCTGTAAACCCCTTAGAGAGGCTATAAAAGCACGGTGGAGCAGTATATTAGTCTAAGTGCTATTGCTATTTTCCTTCCTTCCTTCCCAGTGGTTAGAATACAGCATTACAGGCTGACTCTGCCCACAGTCAGAAGTTTGAGCCTGACTGGCTCAAGGTTGACTCAGCTTTTCATCTTTCTGAGGTGGGTAAAATGAGGACCCAGATTGTTGGGAGCGATAGGCTGACTCTGTAAACCGCTTAGAGAGGGCTGTAAAGCACTGTGAAGTGGCATATAAGCCTAAGTGCTAGAGCTATTGTGCTTTCAAACTTGCAAGATTCTGTTAATATAGTTTTACAATAAAATAGAGTTAGTTTTATCTATTCTCCAAAGTGCCTGAAGGCAGGACAAGAAGAAACGGATGGAAACTAGCCAAGGAGGGAGGCAACCTAGAACTAAGAAGAAATTTCCTGACAGTTAGAACAATTAAGCAGTGGAACAACTTGCCTCCAGAAGTTGTGGGTGCTCCAACACTGGACGTTTTTAAGAAGAGATTGGACAACCATTTGTCTGAAATAGTGTAGGGTTTCCTGCCTTAGCAGGGGGTTGGACTAGATCAGTGTTTCTCAACCTTGACAATTTTAAGGCATGTGGACTTCAACTCCCAGAATTCCACAGCCAGCAATGCTGGCTGTGGAATTCTGAGAGTTGAAGTCCACATGTCTTAAAATTGTCAAGGTTGAGAAACACTGGACTAGATAGAAGATCTCCAAGGTCCCTTCCAACTCTTTGTTATTCTAACTTGACTCCAGATAAGAGAAGTCTGAGTCCCCAAACAGAAAAGTAATTTGAAAAAATGTCTCTGATTTTACCCTCCCTAGTTCTCTTTATATATCAAATTATTTAATCTAGTTATTACATTTATTTGCCAGCCATCTCACCCCAAGGAGACTCTTTAAGATAAAATTGAGGATTGAAAGAGGCAGACTCATTTCTGCAACTCTATAATAAAAGTAGGTTTAGTATTTACGACTGGGGTTCAAGTCTTCTCCACTGTGAAGGGCTGAGAGGTCTCCTCTACAGACATTGAGTTATTGGCCACCCTTCATGCTTGCTACTTCCCTTCTCACAACTTCAGGTGGAACTGGAAAGGGAGAGAAGCCAACTGCTGGCCCGGGCAATGATAGCAGAAGAGCAGGTTGCTGAACTGCAAGAATATGTGGACAAACATCTGGTGAGGTGAGAACCAAAGGCAAAAATTTTCTTTGGGCCTCTAGCATTGTCAGTTTTCATCCCGAGCTTTCAAAAATTCCAAGATGAAAGCTTCCAGATCTCTCTGGTTCCCAAATGCTTCAGGAAGACACAGGTTAAATCTCTCCCAGGTGAGTTCCCCCCCCCCCGTCTCCTGCCCTCTTTGGTCTACTTGATTTATTTTTCACAATGGAAGCTGCTGGACACCTGGATTTTATCAGTAAAAGTAAGTATAAGACCCGTATCTCCTTCCATTGCAGATACAAGCAGGAGATTGTGAGAATGCACAAACTCCTGGGAACTGACGGGTCCCGAGAATTGAGTGCTGGGGCATCTGCGATTCCAGTACTTTTGATGTCCCAAAGGAACCTCAATAAGGAAGTGTAGTTTTCTTGTCAGAATCCTTGCAAATGTTCTCAAGAGGCGCGAGTAACAACTGGGACCCAACATCTGGTACACATTTATCTTCAAGAGATATTAGATTGAAGTCCTCCATAGTAGCCATGTGGGTTCCTGGGTGAAATTTAAGCTTCCAAAATGTGAACGTTTTGTTCAACGCTACTCCAAAATTCTGGAATGTGTCTGTTTATGAAGAGCTTTTGGATACAACACTGTGTATATATACACAGTGTGTGTATAAGAGGTGATTATACATTCTTGGAAGGACATCCTGTGCAAATGAAACCAAATCTGTCCGCACTTTATTTTGACTTAGTATGGGAACAGAAGATCACATATGATTCCATTTGGTCTATGTTTGATTTGTTGATTAAAAACTGTCTATCGCGATTTATATAAATATGATTTTAGTTTCAGTTCACTTATTTTCAGTTACTGCATCATATTACTCTATCTCAACTTTTTCTTCTTAACTTTGCCCTTTTAGATATGCTGTTTATCTTTCTCTTTTTTTTTTTTTTAGCACATACTATATATACACACGGGCAGTTTTGAACAGTCCATCTCGGCATTTGTAAATATTGTATTCGATTGGTATCACCGGTACAATTTAAGTAAGACTCAATTCAATTATAGCAATAATTAACCAAAAGAATTTAACACCAACATTCATTTTATCCTCACAGCAAAGTTGCAAAGTAAAGTAGATTGAGGAAAAATAACCAGACTAAGATTGTTCACTACGTAACACGAGGAGACGTGAATCCGAGGTTTGGACAGTCAACCCAAATATAACATGAGCTCTTGAATAACCACAAAGAACACATTTCTCGCTGAACTGCACTCTCTTCCATCCCATCCTATTCTGAATGTTCTTCATCATCTGCTGGTCTTCAGAAATAAGATCTCAGAAACAGAATTACATTCTCTTCTCTCCTGTCCTCTTCCAAGGCTTCTCCACCAACTGCTGGTGTTCTTAGTAAAGTCTAAGAAACTCAAGTCGCTTTCAAAAGCGACCCCCAGCCAAACCGCTTCACAAATGTATCACTCATGTACAATTCATGCTTGGTGTACAATCTAGAGCAGGGGTCGGCAACCTTAAACACTCAAAGAGCCACTTGGACCCGTTTCCCAGAGAAAACAGTGGGAGCCGCAAAACTTGTGCGCACGTGCAGGAGAGGGGGAGCTTGATTGAAGAGTTTAATTAAAAAGAAATAGAGGATGCTGTGCATCAGTTCTCTCTCTCTCTCTCTTTCTCTCTCTCTGCTGCTTTCTGCTTCTTCCTGCTTCCTGCGGAGACACAGCAAAGGCAGGAGCCCCACCCAATAAACTTGTCAGCTTGTCGGAGAACAGCGTGAGGCCATTCTCTTTTTTTTACACACACACACACACAGAGAGAGAGAGAGAGAGAGAGAGAGAGGGAGGGAGAGGGAGAGGGAGAGGGAGAGAGAGGGAGAGGGAGAGGGAGAGGGAGAGAGAGAGAGAGAGAGAGAGAGAGAGAGAGAGAGAGAGAGAGAGAGAGAGAGAGAGAGAGAGAGAGAGAGAGAGAGAAGGGAAGCACAAGTGCCTCTCACTGTCTCTCGCTCTCTCACTGTCTCTCGCTCTCTGCAAATGGCGGAGAAGGCTGGGAGCCACAGGAGAAGGCTCAAAGAGCCACATACGGCTTCGGAGCTGCGGGTTGCCGACCCGTGATCTAGGGGGTCATAAATATATTCCTTCTGCCAGCCCACCATTCTCAATGAGAATTGGATTTGAGAAGGTAGGGACCTCACATGCTGCTTGGGACTAATCAGAAAGAAAGAAAAACCGGCACCAAGATCCTTGCAGTTTGCCAATCGGAAGAGTGAACAGGCACACTGGTCCCAAAGGAATGATTTTGCTGACCAATCTTGGGGCAAAAATTCTAGAGAATCGCCTTTTCTGCTGAATCTTGAAGGGGGCAGGAGGGAGAATGGCTTTTTTTTCCTCCTAAAAACCTACCACTCCTCAGCTTAAATAGGCTGTTGATTCAGCAAAGGAGAAAGGAATCTTCTTAATGGCCCATCAGCCAGCAAAGATGCATTGGGTTGTTGTTGTTGGTTTTTTTTTTGAGAAACTGGCATATCCAAGGTGACTTATTCTCACACTGGACTCCCTTCTAGCTTATCCTTCTTCAGTTGCCGGATCATCTTGACATCGTATGCCCAGGCTTGGTTCACACCTTCTCCAGCTGTGTCAGTGTGGGTCCAGTTGGGGAGAGGAAACCGCCCAGCCACCACACGAGCTTCTTCTGGAAGTTCCATCAGCAGCTTTTTCTCCAGAAACATCAGCTAGGAAGAGAAGAGAGATCCTTCTGAAGGGTCTATTAATCAATAGGGAATAAAGGTAGAGCAAAAGAAGCAAATATTTGTTGCTCAGGTTGAGCTGCGGGGTCCTTGGTGCTCTCTCTGAGCGTGGTTATTTTCTTGCAGACATTTCATGACCCAAACTGAGTAACATCAGTGCTAAAAGGGAGTGGGATTTGCAGGGAGGAGGAGGAGGAGGAGGAGGAGGACGAGGAGGAGGAGGAGGACGAGGAGGAGGACAAGGACGAGGAGGACTGTGGGGTCTTTGGTGCTCTCTGAGCGTGGTTGTTTTCTTGCAGACCTTTCATGACCCAACTAAGTTACATCATCAAATGATGCTACCTAGTTGGGTAATGAAACGTCTTCAAGAAACGTCTTCAAGTTCAGAGAGCGCCAAGAAACCTGAAACAGCTGAAACTCAAGGAGATAGCATCACCTTTGAAGTGGAGATGTAGTCATGGCTACCAGCTTGGCCGGCTTCAAGAAAGGGTTGGACTATTTCATGGAAGTCCTGGCGTCACTGGCCCTTAGCCTGTAGAGCAGTAGGACTGACCTTGAAGACCCTCTACTGGGAGACAAATAGCTTTCTTTCTGCAGTTGGTTAGCCACTGTGAGAACCAACTGCTAGACTGCTAGACTAGCTGGATCTAATCCAGTAGGGACTTGTTCATATGTATATGTTCATACATTCAGAACAAGAAGCACTGGATAGAAACTTATCAAGGAGAAGACCAATCTAGAAATAAGGAGAAATGTCCTGACAGTGAGAGAACAATTAATCAGTGGGACAGCTTGCCTTCAAAAGCTATGGATGCTCCATCACTGGAGGATTTTGAGAAGAGATTGGACAACCTTTTGTCTGAAATGGTATGGGGTCTCCTGCTTGAGAGGGGGCTGGACTAGAAGACCTCCCAGGTCCCTTCCAACTCTGTTACTCTGCTCTGCTCTAAGCAATCATTTAGTTCTTCAGTTGCTACAAATATCCTCTTATTTCACTTCACTCACTATCTGAGGTCTTGAGGAACCTCCATCCTTTTAGCCTTCTAAACGAGGACCTGGCCCTTCCCCCAGGAATTGGGCTGGGATGGGATCTGGGACCTTGTTTGGTCTGATACGTGGGGGAGGAGGCTAGTTTTGTTTTTAATCTTTGCTTTTACGGCTGGTTGCGAGTGGCCTAGAATCCTGATGGGAGGCCATTATAAATCCTGTACTCACATGCCATGCTAACCCATGGTTTGCTGAATAGCCACCATGCGTGGGTGCACACGTATCACTAGGCTAGAATTCATGATTTAGAAACTCGGCAGGGATGGCTTCATAGAACATATTCAGCTAAATCGGAACAGACTATTTGGTGGCTACGGGGCAGGACACAGAAGGCGCAGACTTCTGGGGAAGGACATTCCCGGGTCAGCATCCGGAAGCCCCGAGGAAGAGTCTGCCATTCACACCCCAAAGGCACTCGTGCCCCCGACTAAATTAAACCAAACATACCCGACTTTTACCAAGGCGAGAGGCCACATCTCCTGAGCGTTCCCTGATGCTCGGGGTTAGAAGTTTATACATTCATTTTTCGTTTATTTAAAACTATCCTCGATCCGCTATCATTTGGCAGATCCAGAGGTCCTTTCAAAGAAGAACTTAACTTTTTGTTTTGTTTTGTTTTGTTTTAAAAAAAGAAAGCCTGTTTCTTCCTGGAAAGAACAACAACGACGAAAATACCCCGCTGATTTGCAAACAGGATTTGCTCTTATTATAGGGAGTCCTCGACTTAGCAATCATTCGTTTAGTGACCGTTCAAAGTTACGGCGGCACTGAAACAAATGACTTGCGCAACTCACGCTTATGACTACAGGTAGTTCTCTACTTATGACCACAAGCCCCAAATTTCTGTTGCTAAGAGAGGCAGCTGTAGAGTGCCTCATTTTACGACCTTTCTTGCTACAGTTGTTAACCGAATCACTGCAGTTGTTAAGTTAGTCACCCGGTTGTTAAGTGAATCTGGCTTCCCCATGGACTTTGCTCGTCAGAAGGTCATAAAAGGGGAAGACGTGACCCCAGGAAACAGCAACCGTCATAAATATGAGTCAGTTGATCATGTGACCATTAGGGGTGCTGCAAGGGACCTAAGTGTGAAAAATGATCGTAAGTCACTTTTCTCAGTGCCGTTGTAAGTTTGAACGGTTGCTAAATGAACGGTTATAAGTCGAGGGCTACCTGTACTGTAGCATCCCCATAGTCATGTGATCAAAATTCATATAAGTCTAATATAAAAACAATAACTCCCCAGCTAGTCGGATATCCAGGCTGTCTGGGTCCATTTCATTGACAGTGGCTACGGTCTGATCCAGTGATGGCGAACCTTTTAGAGACCGAGTGCCCAAACTGCAACCCAAAACCCACTTATGTATCGTCTGGTGCCGGGTGGGTGTGGCCCATTGGGTGGGCGTGGCCCATTGGGTGGGCGTGGCTGCGGTGGTAACGGCAGACTGGATGGGACTAAAAAGTTCAATCAGTCAATTCCAACTTTGCAAGATCTATTTTCTCACCACGAGAAGTTGAAATTGATTTATTGATTGAACCTTTTTTTTTCCCACATGGCGGCGGAGGCGTAAAGCGAAAAGGTTTTATAAAACCCAGCTAGGACTGGGGCAATGGCACGCGTGCCCACAGAGAGGGCTCTGCGTGCCACCTGTGGCACGCGTGCCATAGGTTCGCCACCACAGGTCTAATCATTTTCTTTTGCTGAAAATGGCAAAGTTTTTGTTTTGTTACACGCCACACTTCACCACATCAGTTTTGTAAAGTTTTACTGCATTTCTCCCATTTTGTTTCGGAATTTGTTTTCGAACTGATCAGCGACAGTAATAATATTTACCGTCGCCACAAACAGGGCAATTCGCCGCACACGACCACCGCCTGCAGTTTTTGGAGAAAAACCTCTCTCTTCCTGGAGAAATATTATACATACCACACTAGGGGCCAGGAACACGGTTACATTCTGACAATCGGATAAGTTCACCTTTAAAAAAAAAAGAAAGACAAAACATAAAATAGAAAAAATAAAATAAATTTCGTGCAACGTTTAAGGCAGTTTCCATTAAAAAGATCTGGAGCAATCAGGAAAATTTTTTCTGGGCCCAGCTCCCTGGGTGGGTCTTCGCATTTAACTCACAAGCCATAAATAATATTGGCTTGGCTCTGGCTCAGAGGGCTGTAGAAGCCAAGAGATTTTGGTCCGCGAAGGAGAGCGTTGGGAGATTGAATTCAGCCAAGTGTAATTCGTTCAAGAAGCTGAAGCCAAATAAACCACAACGTAGCACCCTGAGTAATTTTAGTTGTTGCAAAGATTGATCAGGGTGTGTACTTCACAGACAGGGCTGTCTGGAGAACGTGGGTGCAAACAATTGTAGGCGTTGGACAAGACTCCCGAGAGCACCCTGGACGGGCAAGGAAACACACAAAGGGATCAGGGAAGAGATCAACCCATAATTTTCACTGGAGACACAAAGGACAGGTCACGCTGTCACATTTGGGGCACATAATGTGAAGACCCATCTCTCTTGAAAAGTCCATAATGATGGGAAGGGGAAGGGGAAGGGAAATGGGAAATGGGAAGGAAAGGGAAGGGGAAA
>NW_015387134.1:345790-359676 GCF_001527695.2 Protobothrops mucrosquamatus
GGAAAGGAAAGAGAAAGGGAAGGGAAAGGGAAGGCAAAAGGGGAAGGGGAAAGGGAGAGGGGAGGGGATGAAAGCAAAATATGTGCCTATCAGTAATTTTTTTAAACAGATGTGCCCTTCCATAGCTGCCCTGATGTGCAATCCCACGAAAAGATGTGCTCGAACAAAAGAGGTTTTACTCCAGGGGCACAAAAATTATGAGTGAACAGAGATAGTCCTTGACTTACAGCAGTTCATTTAGTGACCATTCAAAGCTATAACAGCGCTGAAAAAAGTGACTTAGGACCGCTTTTCACACTTACGACCTTTTAGAGTATCCCCAGGGTCACGTGATCCAAACTCAGAGGCCTGGCAACTGGTTCATACTTAGGAGTGTTGCCGTGTCTCAAGGTCACGTGATCCCCTTTTGCCACCTTTGAACAGGCAAAATGGGGCAGCCAGATCCACTTAACAACCGTGTTACTAATTTAACAACTGCAGTGATTCACTTAACAACAAGAAAGATTGCAAAATGTTAACAAATGTCTCACTTAACAGAAATGTTGGGCTCAAATTTTTGGTCGTAAGTCAAGGACTGCCTGTACACTCAAACTGGGTTTCGATGTCCTGGCGTTACGTTCAGAATTCCAAAGTCTTTCCTTTTTTCTCACCTTCCAAAGATCTTCCTTGTAGTAAGAAACCTTTCCGTAACACCCAGCTTTCCACGCCCGATAGCTGGAAAGACGCAACAGCCACGGATTGAGTTCATAGCCAACAGCTGGCCTGAAGCCTTGTTTGTAAGCTTCCAGGACCTGCAAATATAGACCAGGTTTGTTTATTTCTTGGTTTACTCAGAAGCAAAAGGATCTGCTTTCCAGGAGATCAAACAATCCGTCTTAATCTAGTTTTATTCTGATTTGACTGCGGCTCTCTTAGGATTCCGGGGAAAGAGACATCTTCGTCTCCATCTTCTAGTTAATTTTTAATTGGGAACATCCAGAAGTGAACCTCAAAGCTTCGAATGGTGTCATCTTCCCATTTTTAACAGAGTTTGGGAGAACGTTATGATCTCAAAAGAGCACCAAAAATTACACGATACAGTAACAGAACCCACAGAAGGAAAAAAAAAACAATATAATTGAAATACTACGCACAGCTCTGAAATGATGCCATTTCTGTGGCAAAATAAATGTCAAAATATTAAATATCAAAATAAAACAAAATGACGTAAAATAAAATGACACGAGTAGGATAACGAGCAACAGGGCAAAGTAAACTTCACCAGCCTGCAACTGATTTTAGGGCACGCAAAAGAAGCTTTTTTTTAAAAAAAAAAAAATTAAAATTAAAATTAAAAGGTTAAAATACAAAATTACAATAAAAAAAGGAAAGGTGAGGATCAACAGAAAAAGTTTTTTAAATGGCCTAAAACCACAAAGTAAGTAAATAAATAAATAAAAAGGTTTCTTTCCACTCTCTTCAATATGGATACGGTTACCTCATAAAAAGCACTTTTATTTTCAGTTTAGCAAAAGGGGAAAAAAAGATACAAAACTAAAAATATAAAGATATACAAATCAAATAATAACAGCAACAAATGTACAATATCATCAGCAAAAGAAGATTTTCCAGGAATCAGGGGTCATGAGGAAAATAGGAAAAACAGGTCAGACTCAAGATATCCTGGCCAAGCCAGAGGTGAGTAAACTTTAGCCACAATTTTGTTTTAAGCCCTGGATCACCCTTTGTTTGCGCACACACGCACACACACACAGACACACTTCAGCCTCAGGGTTTCCTGTGGTTTTCAGGCAGAAACCAGTATAAAATGCTTAAAATGATTAACTAAAAAAAAGGAAAAATCTCTCCAAAATCCTATCAAGAGACCCAAAAAACACTCCCTCCCTCATGCTCATAATACAGGTAAGTCCTTGACTTATGACACAACTGAGCCCAAAGTTTCTGTTGCTAAGCGAGACAATAGTTAGGTGAGTTTTGTCCCATTTTACCACCTTCCTTGCCACAGTTCTTAAGTGAATCACTGCAGCTGTGAAGTTAGTAACCCGGTTACTAAGTGAACCCCATTGATTTTGCTCATCGCAAAAGGGGATCATGTGACTCCGGGACGCTGCAACCGTCATAAATATGAGTCAGTTTGCCAAGCGTCTGAATTTTGATCACGTGACCCTGGGGAGGCTGCAACATTTGAGTGGAAAATAGTCAGAAGTCACTGTTTTCAGTGCCACTGTTAACTCTGAACGGTCACTAAATGGACTGTTGTATGTTGAGGACTACATTTATAAGGTCGCCCTGCTTGCGTCATCACCCTTACAACGCTCTGCTGCAATTCAGTGGCTGGCTGGGCACATCACAAGCTCCCCTGTGAGCAGCCAAGGATCTTTTATGAGCAAAAAAAGGACTTCCCATATTCAAAGTCTCAGAGGAACCCAGTAAAGCAATGAGGTTTGTCTTACAATTCTGCCATCCCCAGAGCCCAGATCTACGATCTTCCCCGAACGCCCTTTGAACAACCGCATGACGTTCTTGACTTGTTGAGCGCTTGCGGGGATGTAGGGGACCTGAAGGAGAAAAGAAAAAACCCGGTATTCTACCCTGGAGTAAATGTCTATGGCAGTGGTGGCGAACCTATGGCACGTGTGCCAGAGGCGGCACTCAGAGCCCTCTCTGTGGGCACGCGCGCCGTCGCCCCAGTCCTAGGCCTTCAGCTGGGTTTTATAAAACCTTTTCGCTTTAGGCCTCTGCCACCATGTACAAAAAAAAAAAAGGTTCAATCAATCAGTCAATTTCAACTTCTCGCGGGAAAGTTGAAATTGAAAGTCTTGCAAAGTTGGAATTGATTGATTGAACTTTTTAGTCCCACCCAGTCTGCCGTTACCACCGCAGCCATGCCCACCCAATGGGCCACTCCCACCCGGCACCCGACGATACATAAGTGGGTTTTGGGTTGCAGTTTGGGCACTCGGTCTCTAAAAGGTTCGCCATCACTGGTCTATGGAGATTCTCAAACCCATTTTCTCCCTGGCCTGCACCATTCAACGCCACGCTCCCCTTAAAAAGTCTCATTCAGTTATTCGGTTTTTACCTGCAGTTTTAAGGGCACTTTGCGAAAACCCGGCATAAGAATTCCTGCCCACACGATATAGGCCGTCAAGCCGGTGCCGGCTGCAATTTGCAAAACATTCCAACCGTCAATTTTCTTGCCTTGCAATTCAGCGGCCACGTCTTCAGCATCTTCCGGATCCATCTCTTCTGTAAACGAATTCCATTTAATTCAGTGGGGTTTACCACTACAGTAGTCAATTAGAAAGTTGGACCATAAGAAAGGCTGAGCGCCAAAGAATGGAGGCCTTTGAACTCTGGTGCTGGAGAAGACTCCTGCGAGTCCCCTGGACTGCAAGGCGATCAAACCGGTCAGTCCTAGAGGAGATCAACCATGACTGCTTCTTAGAAGGCCAGATCCTGAAGTTGAAACTCAAGTACTTTGGCCACCTAGTGAGAAGGAAAGACTCACTGGAGAAGAGCCTAATGCTGGGAAAGATTGAGGGCAAGAGAAGAAGGGGACGACAGAGAAGGAGGTGGCTGGATGGAGTCACTGAAGCAGGAGGCGTGAGCTTCAATGGACTCCAGAAGATGGTAGAGGACAGGAAGGCCTGGAGGAACGTTGTCCATGGGGTCGCGATGGGTCGGACACGACTTCGCAACTAACAACAACATATCTATCTATCTATCATCTATCTGTCTGTCTGTCTGTCTGTCTGTCTGTCTGTCTGTCTGTCTGTCTGTCTATCTAAGAATTGAGGCCTTTGAACTCTGGTGCTGGAGAAGACTCCTGCGAGTCCCCTGGACTGCAAGGCGATCCAACCGGTCAGTCCTAGAGGAGATCAACCCCGACTGCTCTTTAGAAGGCCAGATCCTGAAGTTGAAACTCAAGTACTTTGGACACCTAATGAGAAGGAAGGACTCACTGGAGAAGGGCCTAATGCTGGGAAAGATGGAGGGCAAGAGAAGAAGGGGACGACAGAGAATGAAGTGGCTGGATGGAGTCACTGAAGCAGGAGGCGTGAGCTTAAATGGACTGCAGAAGATGGTAGAGGACAGGAAGGCCTGGAGGAACGTTGTCCATGGGGTCGCGATGGGTCGGACACGACTTCGCAACTAACAACAACAAAGGTAATTAGATGCTAAGGTTGCAGTTTTAGTTGTCCTAAACATTCTCCCCCCCCCTTTCCATATGGGGTTTGAGGGGCAAACCACATGGACTTTGTAATGTGTTAGCTATCATAATTACTTTACGTTTTGATTTCACTTTTCTATCTTTTAAAATGGTGATAAGGTTTTATAAAACCATTAGACTGGCATGTAGGAAAACTTCCTATCTTATGGCTGTATGGATTGATTAGATAGCTTTTAACATCCCTAAACTGAAAAGATAAAAGTTACACAGAAGGATGGCTGGATACCAACTCCTGATAAGAAAAAGTTTCTTAGTGTCAACTGGCATTTGGTTATCTAACTTCAAACAGCCTTTCTGGTAGATTTACTGTGCAAAGGAAGGATTACTTTTATCTTGTCCTCTTTCATTTTTCTCTTTGTTATGTTAACTATAAAAGGGGATGTAAGCTAAGGATCGGGGTTCCCTCTTTGAATGAGAGGAATCCCTTTTGTCTGAATATTCTGATAAATTGTCATAAAACGATCTTCCCGTCTCAGTCTGTCTCATTGGAAAATATGCGTGCCAAGGCATTTGGCATTTAAGTTGGATTAATAAATCTTCTCACATCTAGTTAAAATTCCCAGGGACCCTACAAACACATTCAGGCCACTGCACGCAACACGTGTTTTTTTTTTTTGCAAATCAAGATTTCTGACTATTTAATCAGAACCCCCAAAACAGATCGTTAAGTAAGACTTTGGAAGATACAGCAAGCAAAACGTTTGGTGAATGCTCCAACACTGGAAGTTTTTAAGAAGAGACTGGACAGCCATTTGTCCGAAATGGTATAAGGTTTCCTGTCTGAGCAGGGGGTTGGACTAGATGGCCTCCAAGGTCCCTTCCAACTTTATTATTATTATTATAATCAAGAAGAGAAGCAACCTAGAACTAAGGAGAAACTTCCTGACAGTTAGAACAATTAACCAGTGGAACAACCTGCCTCCAGAAGCTGTGGGTGCTCCAACACTGGAAGTTTTTAAGAAGAGACTGGACAGCCATTTGTCTGAAATGGTATAAGGTTTCCTGCCTGAGCAGGGGGTTGGACTCGATGGCCTCCAAGGTCCCTTCCAACTTTATTATTATTATTAATAAACAACCCTGAGCCTCACCTGAACCCCTCTCAGCCAGTCCTACTTTGCAGGGCTGTTTGCCAGAGGGGAGGAGAACAATGTGGTGCCCCCTCCCCCCCTCCATTTAATTGCCAAGAATGCCTGCCATTCTCCGTGCCCCAGCACGGAGCATGCAACTTTGTATTGGGCACAATTGCAATAAATTATTGCAAGCAATAAAATAATGCAGAGGGAGAAGGTTGTGTTCCTGGGCATGGGCAGAGTGCATGCCCCAGCTGGGGACAAGAAACTGATTTCCATCCACACAAAGAGGCGGCTCCTCCAAATTGGCACCCAGAAACCCGCTTGGTCTCGCCCGTTCCCCCTTTCTTTTTAAATGCAAAGCAAAGAGTCAAGTCTCTGTCTCCCCCCCCCCAAAAGCTCCCTCTCCCCCCCCCGACCCTCCCCACGCTTCTCCACCCAGACCCGCTTCACCTACTACGGGGAAGGCACTTCCTCCGGGAGCCACGTGGCTGCCCTTTCTGGGGAGCCGCGCGCCGCTCGGACGCTCCGTGTGGAAACGAGCGACCCGCGTAGCTTCCGTTCCCGTGTCTTTCCCGAGTGGAAAGGTTGCAGATCCGCGGAGCTTGGGGGAAAAGTTGCGCGCGTGGATGCTGGCTGCAGAATTGCAGGCTCCCCGGGGGTTGCAGAATTGCACGGCCCCTGGCGCAGCGTTGCATTTAATAGATTTAATNCGCCGCTCGGACGCTCCGTGTGGAAACGAGCGACCCGCGTAGCTTCCGTTCCCGTGTCTTTCCCGAGTGGAAAGGTTGCAGATCCGCGGAGCTTGGGGGAAAAGTTGCGCGCGTGGATGCTGGCTGCAGAATTGCAGGCTCCCCGGGGGTTGCAGAATTGCACGGCCCCTGGCGCAGCGTTGCATTTAATAGATTTAATAACTGATTTACTGATTTACTGATCAGAGAGAGAAGCAACCTGGAATTAAGGAGAAACTTCCTGACAGTGAGGACAATTAACCAGTGGAACAGCTTGCCTCCAGACGTTGTGGGTGCTTCATCACTGGAGGTTTTTAAGAAGAGATTGGACAGTCATTTGTCTGAAAGGGTATAGGGTCTCCCGCTTGAGAAGGGGGCTGGACTAGAAGACCTCCAAGGTCCCTTCCAGCTCTATTCTATTCTATTCTTCTTCTTCTTACAGTAATAATAATAATAGTAAAGTTGGAAGGGACCTTGGAGGTCATCTAGTCCAACCCCCTGCTCAGGCAAGAAACCCTATACCATTTCGGACAAATGGCTCTCCAGTCTTTTCTTAAAAGTGTTGCAGCATTCACCGCTTCTGGAGGCAGGTTGTTCCACTGGTTAATTGTTCTAACTGTCAGGAAGTTTCTCCTTAGTTCTAGGTTGCTTCTCTCCTTGCTTCAATCAAACTATTACTATACTGTCATAAAAGCCTAAAACAGTGGTTCTCAACCTGTGGGTCGGGACCCCATTTGGGGTCAATCGACCATTTCATGGGGGTCGCCAAGCAAGGCTGTCCGCCATTTTTTTTGTCCGCCATTTTTCCCCCCTTTTCCGGCGGGTGCCTTACCTCCCTTGGGCTGGGCCAGCTGGTGGTCGGCCTGCTCCGTCTCTGCCGCTTGCCAGCTACGCCTCGGCCGGCGTAGGGGGCGGAACCACGCATGCGCGGTGCTCCCAGGCAGGGAAAGTCCTCGACTTACGACCGGTTGGGTAGTCCTCGACTTACGACCAGTTTAGTCCTCGACTTACGACCGGTTTAGTCCTCGACTTACAACCGGTTGGGGTCGCGGCATTAAAAAGGTTGAGAACCACTGGCCTAAAACAACCAACTATCTAACTTTATTAGTTCAATTTGCAATACTGTACAACGAGCCCAGCCATTCTCCGCATGAAGATTAGACGAAATAATTTGTTTATCCGAAACCTTGGGAAATGCACATGTCATGTCCTCAAGAGTTTAATTAACTGGAGTTGACTGGGGATTCAAAGTCAACGATTCACTCTCTAAACAAGTAACTTAAAAGTCGAGGACTGGAAGGAAGGGTGCCAACAATTCACTCAGTGACGTCACCTATTTAATCAGTGTGTCAACAAAAGTGAATCCGGCTTCCCCCCATTGATTTTGCTTGTCAGAAGATCGCAAAAGAGGATCATGTGACTCCGGGTCACAGCCACCGTCATAAATACATGCCAGTTATCAATTCCCCAAATTTGGGTCACATGATGGGATGCTGTCATGATCATAAGTGCAAGGATCACTTCTCAGTCGCTCTTCAGTGCCGTTGCAACTTCAACAGGTCCCTAAACCAGGGGTCCCCAACCCCCAGTCCGTGAACCAGTACCACGCACTCTCCTGTCCACGGAAAACCTTTCTCCACGTAATCGGTCCCTGGTGCCAAAAAGGTTGGGGACCTCTGCTTTACAAGCATGGCTATTGTAACTATTGGCTGCATTTGCCCTTAACACTAAGCTAGCAATTTAAGGATGGTTTAATGGCCTGGCATTGCCCAGTTCAGGGGTCTCCAAATCCCAGGTCTGTGGACCGGTACCGGGCCGTGGCATGCCAGCAACCGGTCCACACAAACAAGCAAAGCCCCATCTGTGGGATGCAGGCAGCACACAAAACCACGCACCCTCCGGTCCATGGAAAAACCTCTCTCCACGGAACCGGTCCCTGGTGCCCAAAAGGTTGGGAACCTCTGCGATAAACAAATAGTTATACCTGAAAATCAACTTGGAAGATCAGCCGATGCCAACAAGATCCAGTAAATCCAATTATAGGGGGGAATTAGAAGGGATTCTGCCCCTAGTCGCACGGCCCAGTTTTTCTCTGACCTGTTGGGTCAACAGCGGAAGTAAGAATCCCAGATTCATATTTGTCTG
The DNA here is from genome assembly GCF_001527695.2 of Protobothrops mucrosquamatus. Taxonomy (NCBI): domain Eukaryota; kingdom Metazoa; phylum Chordata; class Lepidosauria; order Squamata; family Viperidae; genus Protobothrops; species Protobothrops mucrosquamatus. The sequence goes on from NW_015387134.1 coordinate 353,971, forward strand.
ACTGCGTGGCTAAGATCAGGCGGGTTCAGAAAGATTGCCCTCGCGTGATCCTTAGTCCTCCTAAGAGTGATGATGCAAAGTTACTTTTTCCATGCAGAAATGCCACATCCTGGGGTGCTCTGTTTATATTCTGGCTGCTGACCTTGGACCCCAATGTTTATTTGCATAGCATGGGATGAAGGAGTGTTAATTCAGGGAGGTTGAACAGCAGAATTCGCACCACGTAGATGCCTTTAGTGCCGTGTTGGGTGATGGATGTTTTTCTTTCCTCTGACCTGGGGATCATTGTCCACGTGGCCCAAAATGCCTGATGCCAAGATGTACAATACATTAGCTTTTTCTTTCTTTCTTTCTTTCTTTCTTTCTTTCTTTCTTTCTTTCTTTCTTTCTTTCTTTCTTTCTTTCTTTCTTTCTTTCTTTCTTTCTTTCTTTCTTTCTCTTTCTTTTTCTTTTTCTTTCTTTCTCTCTCTCTCTTTCTCTCTCTCCCTCCTTTTACCCCCTTCCTGTTTTTGCAAGCTAGATTTTGTTCTTAAGCATGTCGGCTTCTGCCTGGCTTGTTTCAACTTCAAAGGACCTGAAGAGACAACAGGAGAGAAATCAAGGCAGTCCTGTCTATAAAAGACTGAAATGGAAAACAACTGCTTGATGGGCTAGAGATGAGGGGTAGCCCAGTCAAGAGGCAGAACCCAGAGTAGCCACAGAAACAAATATTTGTAGCTCAGGGTTCAGCTGTTGCTCGCTGAGCTTGGAGATGTTTCGTTATCCAGCTTGGTAACATCAGCAGTGCTAGGAAGGAATGGGGTTTGCAGAATGGAGGAGAAAGGGAATGGGAGAAAGAGAGAAAGGGAGGAGGAGAAGGAAGAGGAGGAGGAGGAGACTGTGGGATCCTTGGTACTCTCTGACCTTGGTGGTTTTCTTGCAGTTTTATTACCAAACTAGGTAACATCATCAATGCTAGAAAGAGTGGAGAGGAGGAGGAGGAGGAGGAAGAGAAGAAGGAGGAGACTGTGGGATCCTTGGTACTCTCTGACCTTGGTGGTTTTCTTGCAGAGTTTTATCACCAAACTAGGTAACATCATCAATGCTAGAGAGGAGGAGGAGGAGGAGGAGGGAGAAGGAGGAGGAGGAGGAGGAGGACTGTGGGACTCTTGCTCCTCTCTGAGCTTGGCTGTTTTTGCAGACATTTCATTACCTAACTATGTAACATCATCAGTGCTAGAAAGCAGTGGGGTTTGCTCTTCGTTTATATACAGGTGCCAATAGAAGAGAATATTTGTAGCTCAGGATTGGACTGAGCTGAAATCCACACAATTTAAAGTTGCCAAGATTGAGCAACCCTGCATTAGAGAAACCCAACAGATGTTCTAAGGGAGGCAATGTGGTCCAGTAAGCCCCCCCCATCCATTTTCATGCATTTCTCCTCCATCCTCGCCCCAACTTTTATCCTTACCCCCAGGACTGTGTCCAGCCTCCAGGAGGATATGCAGAACAGCTGGATCTGTGAGCTTGGAACCACACCTCCTGTCCGAGAAATTTTTGTTTTTTTGTTTTTTAAAAAAGGAAGAGATTCAGTGCCAACCACGGTTCTAGTTTCAGTGAGAAGATTTGAGCTTTCCGGAAAAACGGGAGCATCACACACAAATTTTTCCACCTACGCACGTTCAAGGCGTGGAAAGTCTGGTTTATATCAGGAATGTGCAACTGACATCAATTCCAGGATCATACCAGTCACGGATTGACACCCGCGGGGCTAGGATCCGAAGGAGGCACAGCTAATTTTTATAGCTTGCATTGCTCTTTTTTTTTTTTTTTTAATTTAAAGCCATTATTTTCCCAAGCAAACTTGCCAAAGCAATAAACTTGGATCTACCAATTGAGGGTGTGCAGATCCCTAAGGGAATTCTTGATTTTCCTGAACATTCAAGCAAAGCGGCCTCATAAGCAATGCCTGTCTTTTGCTTTACAGATAGTCCTCGGCTTACGATCACATCTGAGCCCAAAATTTCTTTTGCTAAGCGAAACATTAAGCGAATGTTGGCCTATGTTACAATCTTTCTTTCCCAGTTGTTGTGAATCACTGCAGTTGTTAAATTAGTAACACGGTTGTTAAGGGAATCTTTGCTAAGTGCCTTGTCTCCACTTCTCCTTGCTGTCCAGCGCCCCAACAATTTCCCAGAAAATTTGGACACACACACACACAATTTTTAGTAAAGAATTTTTTTTACAAAATCAGAACGTGAAAAATATAGAAGACAAGTAAGAAAGCATTGAAAACAATAGAAAGCCAAAAGAAAAAGAAAACAATACTTAAAAGAACAGACTTCTGGTCTTCTTTACAGCAGTGAAATACATACTTAATACCTTTAATACCTTAATACCCTTCGCCCCACTCAAAAATGACAGAATGTAGATCCCTTCTCCCCCATCTACGTTTCTATTCAGTAAATCCAGATGTCATTTTTTTTTCTATTTTCAGCAAAAGGTTTGCAGTCTTTTATATATAAAAAAGTACTTATATATGTGGACAGCAGCAAGTCTCCTTTACGCACAAAAATGGAAGGACGTTTCGATCCCCACAAAGGACGAACGGCTGCAAAAGTTGATGGAGTTAGCAGAGATGGCTAAATTGACTGTTTTGATTAAAGAAAAAACAGAATTACTTGGAAACCGTTTCTGGACTTTGTGCTTGAGGTGGAAAAAAACCCCCCCAAACTTTGATTTTGGGTCATAGATCTGTTGTCATAGAAATGGCTAGTTTATATACCATTATGTAAAAGTAAAATGTTGAGGTTTGATGTTACTGGTTTATTCTGTTGCCCCAGAGAGAGTCAGAAGATGCCTTTTTTCCCCCTTTTCTCCCTTCTTTTTTACACTTTTCCTTTCCCCTTTCCCTCCCTTTTCTTTGCTACTGTTGGCTTTTGCATTTTATATTATAAACGAATAAAAGTGGCAATTCGCAAAGAGTGCTCTTAAAAGTAGCTGTTGCTCCCTCTGCAATCGAACAAGTGAATTTAGCCATCTCTGCACGTTCTAACACAGTGATGGCGAACCTTTTAGAGACAGAGTGCCCAAAAACTGGCCCTACCCCTGCTCCATCCCCCCCTGCCCTGCCCCCACTCTGCCCCCCCCATCCCCTGCCCTGCCTGCCCACAGGGCCACTCACCGCCTCCAGGGCCTGCCGCAGATCGCCCAGGCAGCCCAGCAGTGCTATGGCGGTCACACCCTCTGCCCGCGTCCTGCAGCATCAACTGCATGATGGGGTGTGGGGGCAACTCTCCTTCAGGGGGGCTGCTGTAGAGGAGGGGGTCGTGGGGGGAGGCGAGGGGCAACAGCACGTATGCCCACAGAGAGGGCTCCGAGTGCTGCCTCCGGCACCCGTGCCATAGGTTCGCCACTACTGTTCTAACATCTTCCCCAACCGCTCCTCCAGGGTGGCCTGATAAATTATTTTTCTATGAAAGTTGCTTTTTTTTTTTTCTTTCTTTCTTTTTTTCTTTTTGTCTTTCCAGGACTGAATTCTTTTTCTCTCCCACCCACACCTCGTCCCACCTCACTCAGTGCCTCCAAAGGAAATCGGATTTGGCTGTACAGCACATCAAAAACATTCTCAGTTCCTTCTCTCCCAAGCTTCCCAGGGTAAACCTCACGTCTGGCTAGCTGGCCGCTTATGGATTGAAAGCAGATTCCCTCCCCCCACCCCCCCCAAAAAAAATAGGAATTGAAAAACTTATTTTCTCTCTTTGCTGAGAAAGATGCTTTGCAGGTTGGTGGCAATTCGTGACCTTGAGATCAGCAAAATTTGCTTGTGGATCACTTTCAGGCCAGTCCTGATATAAAAATAGTCCTCAGCTTACCACCACAATTGAGCCCGGAATTTATGTTGTTAAGTGAGACATTTGTTCTGCGACCTTTCTTGCCACAGTTGTTAAGTGAATCACTGCAGTTGATAAGTTAGTAACCCGGTTGTTAAGTGAATCTGGCTTTCCCCCATTGACTTTGCTTGTCAGAAGGTCACAAAAGGGGAACACGTGACCCTGGGACGCTGCAATGGTCGTAAGTATGAACCGGGTGCCAAGCATCTGGATCTTGATCCCCTGACCACGGGGATGCTGCAAAGGTTAGGGTTAGGGTGAAAAACAGTCACTTTTTTCAGTGCCCTTGTCATTTTGAACGGTCGCTAAATGAACTGTCGTAAGTCGAGGACTATCTGAACTATACAGTGGTGGGCAGACTTTTCCTAAATGTACTACGCAGGTAGATTTGTACTACAGATAGTCCTTGGTTTACAACCATTCGTTTAGTGGCCGTTCAAAGTTGTTGAAAAAAGGACTTACAATCGGTCCTCGTACTTACAGCTGTCACAGCCATGTAGTCACATGATCAAAATTTGGGCATTTGGCATTGTCTAGGTGGTCCTCATCTTACAACAGTTTGTTTAGGGACTGTTCAAAGTTACAACGGTATTGGAAAACGTGACTTATGACCGCTTTTTCACCCTTACACCGTTGTAGTGATCAAAATTCAGACTCTTTGCAACTGATTCATATTTATGACGGTTGTAGGGTCCTGGGGTCACATGATCCCCTTTGGCGACCATCTGACAAGCAAAGTCAACGGGGGGAAACCAGATTCACTTAACAAAATTGTTACTAACTTAACACTCGAAGTGATTCGCTTAACAAAATGTGGCAAGAAAAATCGTAAAATGGAGCAAAACTCACCTAACAACAGTCTCGCTTAGCGATGGAAATTGTGGGCTCTGTCACGGTTGTAAGTCAAGGACTACCTGTATTGATGACAGTTTCATCGTCCCAGAGTCATGTGGTTACCATTGGTGTCCCAGTGGGCTTCCAATAAGCAAAGTCAATGTGGGGAGGGGGGAGATGGATCCCCTTAACGGCTGTGTGATTCAGTTAACAATTGCAGTGATCCGTTTAACAACCGTGGGAAAAAGGGTGGTAAAATTGGATGCAACTCACTTAACAACCTCCTTGCTCAGCAATAGAAATTCTGGTCCCTATTGTAATCCTATAATAAGTCAAGGAGTGCCTGTGTTGTATTTATTTATCTGAAAAGAAATTGATTTTTTTAACCTTGGAAATGGAAGGGTCATCTTAGGCCCGCTGAGAATATGTAAAGAAGAGAGATGGGGTGGGGGTGGGGGGGTCTTTCCATATTCTTTGGGGTATATCTACTGTGTATTGTATTAAATTCGGGATTTTCCACTATTGAATAAATACAGCATTCCTTAATTGGGCTTGGAAGGAGGGCAAGTAGGGGGAGGTTAATAAATCATGGGCAGAATGGAAAATGTGGGGAGAGAAAGGTCTTCTCCAGCATTGGGGTCGCTGCCAAAACTAAACTTGCAGGGACTAAGAAAGGGAAAGAGGGCTTATAAAACATAATTAACCATAGAATTTGCTTCTATTAGATGCAGCGATGACAAGCAATTTAGACAGGGGATGAAATTGCTTCCCAGAGGCCTTGTTTGTGGGAAAGATGTAAATTGCCTCAATTTTAGCCCAGATTCTCTTGCCTATTTATCATCGGCTTCTGATGAGGGGGGTGGGTGGGTGAGCCTGTTAAATAAAACTCAAGAGGGCAGCTCTGATTGTGCAATTGAAATAAAATGCAAGGACTCTAAAAAGAGGGCAGAGAAGAGCAACAAAGATGATGAGTGGGCTGGAGGCTAAAACATATGAAGAA
>NW_015387134.1:359736-382816 GCF_001527695.2 Protobothrops mucrosquamatus
GAGCGAGGGAGTGAGTGAGGAAAGAAGGAAAGTTTTTCATTCTGAAGATGCTGGAAAGAGGGAGTGAGGGAGTGAGGAAAGAAGAAAAGAAGAAAGAAGGTTTTTCACTCTGAAGATGCTGGAAAGAGCGAGGGAGAGGGAGGGAGGGAGCGAGGGAATGAGGAAAGAAGGAAAGAAGAAAGGAAGGTTTTTCATTCTGAAGATGCTGGAAAGAGTGAGGGAGGGAGGGAGGGAGGAAAGAAGGAAAGAAGAAAGGAAGGTTTTTCACTCTGAAGATGCTGGAAAGAGTGAGAAAGGGAGTGAGGAAAGAAGGAAAGTTTTTCATTCTGAAGATGCTGGAAAGAGGGAGGAAGGGAGGGAGAAAGGGAGAGAGAGAATTTTCATGTTGAAAGGTAACCACTTCCAACTCTTCCCAACTGGGATCCTACCCTAAGATTCCCATGGGACTCTCCCAGGGTGGGGGTGGGGACAGATCTTGCTGCTATCATCTTCAGTAAAATGCACACGGGGGGGGGGGGAAATAAAAAGGAGAAGGGGTCATTGGAAGAAAAAAGACAGACAGGATCTGACAAAACCCAGCCCTTGGAAACAAGGAACCGATGCCTGGTTCCCTCCAAGTGACCTCTCCTTTTCACATTAATTGTAGGTGGATCTTCAGCCGCCTTAAATGAGGAGTGGCCGGTGAGTGCCAGCTTCCACCCCCCACCCCCATTACCCAGAGGATGCCTCTCCCCCTCCCCTCCTTCCCCTCCCCTCCCCTCCCTTCCTTTCCCCAGTTCCCCACCGTCTTCCCACACGCTGGGATTTTCCCACAGCCCCAGCCTTCCTTCCCAAGCCTGTTTTTATTAGTGGGGGCAGCAGCGGGGGTGTGTGTGTGTGTGTGCCGTGGAGCGGGGAAACTAAGCCGGGCATCTGAATGTAACACAGCCCGGACAACCGCAACAGGTGGTGCCATTTTCAGAGGCAGCCAAGAGGTGGGAGGGAGGAAAGCACACACAGCAATCAGCACAAGGGAATGAGTTAATGGGGAAGGGGGGAAGGGGGGGAGGTGTGTGCACAGATAGGCCGGTGGGGGGATGGGGGGGCCCAGGGTCAAAATCCATCTTCCTGGCAAGGAGGAAGAGGAGGAAGGAGAAACTGAATCCTGCCAGGCTCATTTTTCACTTCTGATCATCAACCCAACAGACCCAGGCCATTTTCCTGCCGGAAAGAGTTCCCTAAACAGAAAGGGCTTCTCCGTGTCCTTCTGGGTGCAAATGTTGGGGTGAACACAGAACTANAAGGAAGGAAGGCAGGAAGGCAGGAAGGCAGGAAGGCTGATGAAGGAAGACAAGGAAGGAAGGAAGGAAGGAAGGAAGGAAGGCTGATGAAGGAAGACAAGGAAGGAAGGAAGGAAGGAAAGGAAAGGAAAGGAAAGGAAAGGAAAGGAAAGGAAAGGAAAGGAAAGGAAAGGAAAGGAAAGGAAAGGAAAGGCAGGCAGGCAGGCAGGCAGGCAGGAAGGAAGGAAGGAAGACAGGAAAGGAAAGGAAAGGAAAGGAAAGGAAGGAAGGAAGGAAGGAAGGAAGGAAGGAGGGAGGGGATGAAGAAAAAAGGAAAGAAGCAGAAGGAAGGAAGGGAAAGGAAGAGATGAAGAAAAGAAAGGAAAGAAGGAAGGGAGAAAGGAATGAAGGAAGAAAGAAAGGAAAGAAGGAAGGGAGAAAGGAATGAAGGAAGGAAGGAAGGAAGAAAGGAAGAAAGAAAGAAAGAAAGAAAGAAAGAAAGAAAGGGAAGGAAGGAAACTTAAGTAAGAAAGAAAGGAAGGAAGGAAGGGAAAGGAAGAGATGAAGAAAAGAAGGAAGGAAAGAAGGAAGAAAGGGAGAAAGCAATGAAGGAAAAAAGAAAGGGAAGGAAGGAAACATAAGGAAGGAAGGAAGGAAGGCAGAAAGGACAAAACCCTGAAAATTTCCTCACTTTGGGTGGAAAAAAAATCACCCCTCCCCATTTTTCCCCCTTGAGGCACTCAGTTGATGTGTCATCCCAAATTCTTGCCATTACAGGCAGAGTCTCTCTTAAGCATGCCAGATTAAACGAAAGCGACACATCTATTTTGAGACTCCTGCATCCTGCCAAATGCACAAAGTGTGTGGCTTTGTGCTGACTTCATGCAAATGAGCCACTCTTTTGATCCCAAGGATGTTACATCACACAAGGGCATCGGTGGAGCAAACTGCTCGGTGGAGAATAACCTGGCACCCCATAACGGCACATTAGAGGTAGTCAGGATTGGGTTTTTATTATATTTCCTTTTTTCCTTTAGTGGATCATGAAATGGCTCCCAGGCTGCGGTCTGAGAATCATTGTCCCATGTTAAAATCGAAAATCCTTTACTGCCATCAAGGCACAAACACTGACAGGGCCCGCTACAGTGTACTATATAAACAGGGGGCAAATCCCAAACTCCCCTCTCATTTGATAATGTTACCTAGTTGGGTAATGAAACGCCTGCAAGAAAACCACCAAGCTCAGAGGGCAGTTGAACCCCGCGTTGCGTATATTTTCATCTATTGAAAATGCTTTTGTCTTCTTTTCCTCCCGTGCTTTTTTATCTTCATATAACTGTCCTCGTGTGTTCTGAATAATAGTCAGAACTGAGTGAACCGGATGTAGAGGTAGCCCCCCACTGAGGACCAGCCACTTAGCGGCCATTTGAAGCTACAATGCACCTTCCCCAAAGATAATTATGACCCAGATTTGACGTTCTGGTGACCTCCTGGTTACATGACTGCATTTCTAGGTGCTTGGCAACCGGCCTCCCTTTACAGCCATTTGCAGTGTGCCACGGTTACGGGACTGCTATGTATGATGTTTTCGCCCCCCAAAAATCAGCATTTACTTCTTCTTTTTTTTCTGGCAAAAAAGCTCCTGTAGCAAACAATGTATTCATTTTACAACCGTTCACTTAACGATTGCCACAAAAAAAGGTATTAAAATCAGGGGCAGTCATATGCTGACTGGCATGACTTATGATCATGATTGTGGGCTCAGTTACAGTCATAGGTCAAGGACTTCCTGTATTGCCAAAATAAAATGTGTATTGCATTCTTTCCCCTTTTCCCAGGCGTGGGAACTAAATATTTGGTTTCTTTTTGGAACCAGTCCATCTCCCTTCTCTCTCTCTCTCTCTCTCTCTCTCTCTCTCTCTCTCTCTCTCTCTCTCTCTCTCTCCCACACACACACACACACACACTCACACACACACACACAGTGACATCAGTTACAGCAATAAAAGTCAGGCATAAGCATCTGTAGCACAACTCAAGGGGAAAAGGGGGTGGAATCGGACTTTAAAAATCCAAGTTTAAAATAAACACACACATATACACACACGCAAACACACATACTTTCTCTCTTTCACATCCCCACACCCCCACATACAATCAAAGAACATATGGATCTCTTCACACTGGTCCTTTTTTTCATATTGAAATTGTATAGGAGTCTATTTATAAATCCGGGCTGATGAAATGTTAGTATGCTCAGGAAGGGTGTTGTGAAAAATGTCTGCTCCTTCAGTCACAACGGGACGGTGTTTCTAAATTCAGATGGTTTTACTAATCTCTACTTTCAGATGGTTTTACTAATCTCGACTTACCCTCCTGTGAAAAGATTTCCAATGCAATCCCCTGGAGAGTTGTTGCTACTTCGTTTGTGGATCTCCTCGTCCTCCTCCTCACTTTTCAATTACGGTAAAGATTAGTAGCAGAAGAGAGATGAACTGTATATTTTATTCCTTTGAGAAATTCATCATCCAACCTTAAATTTAGAGCAGTAACACGTGCCTCTGGATCAGTGTTTCTCAATCTTCACAGCTTTAAGAAGGTGGATTTCAACTCATTGTCTCCTGGCGATTGGCCCAAAGTCGCCCTGCTAGCTTTCTGGCTTAAGACAGGACTAGAACTCACCGTCTCCTGGTGATTGGTCCGAAGTCACCCAGACAGCTTTCCGGCCTAAGGCAGGGCTAGAACTCACCATCGCCCAGTTCCTATACCAGTACCTTAACCACTAGATCAAATTGGCTCAAACACTTCCTGTCCCATCACAGCTCAGGAGAAACTGAGTATAAAACTGCAATACTTACTGATGTCACACTTAGACTAGGTAAGATAACCTGATATTTTGGCCAGGTAGGTTTGTTCAGGACCCTGGACAGAGGTGCTGATTGATTCATTGCTGGCTTCCCAAGGGAGAGTTGTCTTAGCACAGTGGTTCTCAACCTGTGGGTCGGGACCCCATTTGGGGTCGATCAACCATTTCACGGGGGTCACCAAGCAAGGCTGTCTGCCATTTTTTTTGTCTGCCATTTTTTTTGTCCGCCATTTTTTCCCCCTTTTCCGGCGGGTGCCTTACCTCCCTTGAGCTGGGCCAGCTGGTGGTCGGCCTGCTCTGTCTCTGCCGCTTGCCAGCTACGCCTCGGCCGGCGCAGGGGGCGGAACCACGCAAGCGCGGCGCTCCCGGGCAGGGAAAGTCCTCGACTTACAACTGGTTGGGTAGCCCTCGACTTACGACCGGTTTAGTCCTCGACTTACGACCGGTTTAGTCCTCGACTTACGACTGGTTGCAGTCGTGGCATTAAAAAGGTTGAGAACCACTGTCTTAGCAAGATGTTGAGACCTTTTGAGATAGTTTGCAGGTTGAGAAGGTTGGTCTTGCTTTTCATCTGCCAAGTGGGCTGTGGGAATTGTCCAGCTTGGGTATCTTGTAAAAAACAAGGCTCTTAAAAAGTGAGGTTCAAATGATGCTCAGAATGCCATGAAATGGAAAACTTACCGTAATATCTTCTAGCTAGGAAGGTATAAGAATGTTGTTGTTCTTGTTAGTTGCGAAGTCATGTCCGACCCATCGCGACCCCATGGACAACGTTCCTCCAGGTCTTCCTGTCCTCTACCATCTTCTGGAGTCCATTTAAGCTCATGCCTCCTGCTTCAGTGACTCCATCCAGCCACCTCATTCTCTGTCGTCCCCTTCTTCTCTTGCCCTCCATCTTTCCCAGCATCAGGCTCTTCTCCAGTGAGTCCTTCCTTCTCATTAGGTGGCCAAAGTACTTGAGTTTCAACTTCAGCATCTGGCCTTCTAAAGAGCAGTCAGGATTGATCTCCTCTAAGACTGACCGGTTGGATCGCCTTGCAGTCCAGGGGACTCGCAGGAGTCTTCTCCAGCACCATAGTTCAAAGGCCTCAATTCTTTGGTGCTCAGCCTTTCTTATGGTCCAACTTTCACAGCCATACATTGCAACTGGGAAAACCATGGCTTTGACTATACGCACTTTTGTTGGCAGGGGTCAGGGGTAGGCAACCTTGGCTCTTTTATGACTCGTGGACTTCAACTCCCAGAATTCCTGAGCCAGCCATGCTGAGGGGAAAGGGAGAGGTTTCCAAGCTGAGCCATGCTTTGCTCAGGAATCCTGGGAGTTGAAGTCCACCAGTCATAAAAGAGCCAAGGTTGCCTACCCCTGTTCTAGGTATTGGGATTGGGGAATCTGACTGTTAGCAACTCAGGAATTGCTCACGAAGAAAAGCAGCCATTTTCAATCTGAGAGGCCTAAGGGACTGTCTATCTACACTTTTCAGATCAATCTTTCTGAACCTTGGCAACTCTAAGATACATGGTCTTCAACTCCCAGAATTCCCCAACCAGCATGTGAGGCGTAAAACTGGACGCCGCTCACTTAAAAACCGTCTTGCTCAGCAATGGAAAGTCTAGTCCCAATTATATGTTAAATCAAGGAGTACCTATCAGGCTGTTCGTCTTGTTGCTTAGTCCAAAACCTGAGGGGTCCTTAGTGGTCTCTGAGCTTGATTGTTTTCTTGCAGACATTTTATAACCCAAACTAGGTAACATCATCAATGGTAGCACCAAGCACTAAGGACCTCACAGTTCAACCTGAGCTACAAATATTCTCCTTTATAAGTCCAAAACCTCTTTCTTTGTAACTTTAATTCACTGGTTCTGGTCCTGTCCTCTGGGGCGATAAAATCCACTGCCTCTTGCGTGTGACAACCCTTGGTATATAGTGGTACTTTAGTACCCATCATTAATTGGTTCTGGGAGGTGTGATGAGTATCAAAAATGATGAGTACCAAACAATTTTTTCCCATAAGGAATAATGTAGTGAGTCACAAGGCAGCTGACAGCAACACTGGAGGTTTTTAAGGAAAGGCTGGACAGCCACCTGTCTGACATAGTATAGGGTCTCCTGCTTCAGCAGGGGGTTGGACTCGAAGACCTCCATGGTCCCTTCCAGCTCTATTCTGATTAATTGATTGATTGATTGATTGATTGATTGAAGTTCTAGCTTCTGTGTTGAGTACCAAACAATGAGTACAGGGGCAAAGATTTCTGTGCGTACCAAATTCGATGAGTTTCAAAGAAGTTGGGTACCAAGGGACCACTGTATTTGGAGACTGCCTTTATGATTCTTATGCAAATACCAAGTGGATTAATGCAGAAATCAAGTTAGGCATGTTGGATGGTCACCGTCCCACAAACCTAAAGTTTTGCAACTGATTTCGGTGCCGTCTCAACGCTGGGAACTACTCAAGAGTACAAGGCAGAAGGTTACACTAACATAAACAATCTGGAGCCTGAGCAAACCCCGATCCTTTAACCATGGCGACTTCTCCAATTAGACAGATCTAGCTGGCAGGTGCAGTCAATTACCCTAATAGCAAGCAGAAAATCAGACAAAACTATAAAGCAGCCATAAATAAAGAAGGAATTAGAGGGGGAAAAAGTGGGGAGGAGGGAAGGAGGAAACCCGTGAGATGAAGGCCTGGAAAGAACAGAGGTTATGCACATAAAAGAGGGAAGGATGGAAGGGTTGGTTTGCTGGCATTAACCAAATGCAATGAATAAAATAAGAAAATGAATGATAAAGTTGTAAGAAAACAAATGCACACGAAAAAGGACAGCGAACTGTCAGATGTATTTGGAGCAACCAATCTGAATGCAAAACACAATCCAAATTGACAATTGTATAGATCAGGGGTCCCCAACCCCCAGGCTGTGGACCGGTACTGGGCCGTGGCATGCCAGCAACCAGTCCGCACAAACAAGCAAAGCCCCATCCGTGGGATGCAGGCAGCACACAACACCACACACATCCTCTGGTCCGTGGAAAAGCCTCTCTCCACAGAACCGGTCCCTGGTGCCCAAAAGGTTGGGGACCTCTGCTTTACAAGCATGGCTGTTATAACTATTGACTGCATTTGCCCTTAACACTAAGCTAGCAATTTAAGGATGGTTTAACGCCCTGGCATTGCCTAGTTCAGGGGTCCCCAACCCCCAGGTCTGTGGACCAGTACCGGGCCGCGGCATGCCAGCAACCGGTCCGCACAAACAAGCAAAGCCCCATCTGTAGGATGCAGGCAGCACACAAAACCACGCACTCTCCGATCCGCAGAAAAATCTCTCTCCAAGTAACCAGTCCCTGGTGCCCAAAAGGTTGGGGGCCTCTGGTTTATAAGGTCAATTCAGCTTGGAGATTCGAAGACCTGCAAGGTCCTTCCAATCCTATTATTCTATGTTCTGTAAGTAGTCCCCGGCTGATGACCCCCATGGAACCCAAAATTTCTGTTGCTAAGCGAAACAGCAGTTAAGTGAGCTTTGCCCCATTTGACAACCCTACCTGCCATGGTTCTTAAGTGAATCACTGCAGTTATTAAATTAGTAACAGAAATTAGTAATCTGGCTTCCACCTTTGCTTGTCAGAAGGTCGCAAAAGGGGATCCCAAGATCCCGGGGACCCTGCGACCGTCATAAATACGAGTCAATTGCCAAGCATCTGAATTTTGATCACATGACCATGGGGATGTTGCAATGATCGTAAGTGTGAAAAACGGTCAAAAATCATTTTTTCCCCAGTGCCATTATAACTTGAACAATCACTAAACAAATGTTTGTAAGTCGAGGACAATCTGTATTTGGTCAACTCACCATTTTCTGTAGTCCCTGAACAGAATTTCTGCAATAAATATTAAAAATGACTGCTATAAATATTAAAAATGACTGCCTCCCGTGGCTTGCACTGAAGCTACTGTTAAGCATGTAGAGTTTATTCACACATTTGTCTACTATTTTAAAAAAACCAAACTGTTAAACCTTATGAAAAGGTGTAAAAAAAAAACCCCAAAACAACTCGAAAGATTATGGAACAAAACAACCCAGAAGGCTTTACATTTTTTGGGGGGGGGACACTTAGTGTTAGGGAGAAGAATCTCCTGTCTAATTGTTGACTATCATTTAAGGCCAGGCTGCAAATTGGAGCCCCAGCAGTCACCCAGGAATCCTTTGAAGATCCACTCAAAGGTAGCACCGAGAAGAAAAATGCAAATCTTTCCCGATTTGAAATCCAGGGGAGTGAAACATTCACGGGCAAATTAAGATCTTCATCCTGACCTCGTTCCCTCCATTGTCCTGGCTCGCCCTGATTTTCAGAGGTTGACCCCCGCTTGCCATTCAAAGCCCAAGCGTGACCCCCCCCATCTGGGGAAGGAAAAAAAAAAAAAGGATGGGAGCTGCGATTAAAAGGGTTGGAGGCCCCAGAGAGGGGGAAACATACAACAAGTAGCAGAGGGATTTTGCAAAGAGTCCCAAGTTTGGAGCAATTAGCAGAATGGAAGCCGAGAAAAGAGTCCGGCTTAATGAGAGACCAGACTTTTCATTTCCAGCGTTTCCTCCCCTCCCCTCCCCTTGGTTTCCCTGGATCCAACCCTTCCCCTTTGCAAATCTCCAGGCTTTTTCTCAGAAGTTGTAAAGCAGAAGTAAATGTCAGGAATTTGTCACTATGCTGAGCTACAGCCCGCCTTTCCCAGCTGTCAGAGGCCCCCGTCGAAGGATCAGTGGGAGAGTTTGGGAGAATCTAACAGATGCACAAATTCGACAGGGAGGGGGGGGGGTGAGCCGGCCAAGAATGCCAAAGAGGATAAGTCGGTTCTGGCAAACTAGCCAAGTATGATATATTTTGCCATCTTTATCGGAAAAGCGTAAAACCCGCCGTGCTGGCTGGGCGCCGTTGGGTTCCCAGGTTGCATTTATCCAATCTTTTAACAAGCTACCAAGAGGCCAGAATTAGCAGAGTTGGGATGCTTGAGGAAAAAAAATGGACACATGGAAGGCTAAATGTCGCCCCTTCTGCAGCTTTTTAAAGTGGCCGTATCCGATTCCAATCCTAAGAAATGACATCGCTGCTTTAAAGAGTGGCAGATAAAAGCGATATTTGTGCAAACCCCTGCCAGGCTCAAATGAAAATGATCATCAAATGGAAAGCCCTGTACCTTTTTACTAGCCAGTCTTTGGAAAGTAGACCATGAGGAGATCCCAGGAAGGTGAAATAGCTTGGGAAGTCCCAAAGCATTCCAGCGAAATGTAGTAACAGATTGGTTTTTCCATACAGCTGACCAGAAAACTGACTGACTATCGCGCTCAACTCAAAAGAGATTTTATTTTTAGAGAGCAGATGAGATTGAAACTGATTGTAGATGAGTGCTGTGGCTCCTTCAGAAGCAGAAATGAACATGAGCCATTCCTTCTTGGGAGACAAGCTGATTTGTGTGGGTTTTGCCTGGCCCAAAATCATCCAGAGACCTTTCACAGTCAAGGTATTCTCCAAAACACCTGAAGGCAGCACAAGAAGCAACGGATGGAAACTTATCAAAGAGAGAAGCAACCTGGAACTAAGGAGGAATTTCCTGACAGTGAGAACAATTAACCAGTGGAACAACCTGCCTCCAGAAGCGGTGAATGCTCCAACACTGGAAGTTTTTAAGGAGAGACTGGACAGCCATTTGTCCGAAATGGAATAGGGTTTCCTGCCTGAGCAGGGGGTTGGACTAGAAGACCTCCAAGGTCCCTTCAACTCTATCATTATCGTTGTTTTGTTGTTTGTTGTTGTTGTTGTTATTATTATTATGGATCATCGCACAGTCAGCCAGATGTTCAGACTGGATTTGGTATTTTGTCTACCTATCGAGTCCTTCCCAAGGACCTGGGATAGGCAGATGTGGATGTTTGATGGTATTACAGATATCATTGCAGGATGGAAGCAGTTCCTAGTAAGGCCGCCTTTTGCAATTGACTAATGGCGAATTTGTCAATGCTGATGGTGTTCAAGTGGTGCTCCAGTTGTTTTGGGATTGCACCCAAGGCGCCTATTACTATTGGTACTACCTTTGCTTGCTTTTGCCACAGTCTTTCTATTTCTATTTGTAGATCTCTGTATTTTGTTATCTTCTCCAGTTCTTTCTCGTCTATTCTGCTGTCTCCAGGCACTGCCACGTCCACTATCCAGACTTTTTTGTCTTTCTTATCGACAATTGTTAAGTCTGGGGTGTTCTGTTGCAGGTGCTTGTCTGTTTGAATTCTGAAGTCCCAGAGCAGTTGTTTATTATTATTATTATTATTATTATTATTATTATTATTATTATTATTATTATTATTATTATTATTATTATTATTTTACTTAAACACTGTGGCCTCATAAAATGAGGCAAAACTCCCTTAACAAATGTCTCGCTTACCAACAGAAATTTGAGACTCAGCTCTGTGGTCGTCATCCTGACTGGACCCGAACTCTGCCTCGCAGCAGCTCACGGACCCTTCCTCAACCTTTATTTCAGATTAGCCCCCCCCCAGCTGCCCCATTCTCCCCCTTCCTCCTCCACCCAACCTGTCCCCCTACAAAAGGACGCCCGAAGAGAAACGGTCATCTGTCCCAGTAAAGTTTCTTTTCTTCCAGATCGGCTTTTCACTGGGATGGGAGCGAGGGAGGAGGAGGTGGCATTAAAGGCCCTCCCCGGCTTTTGAGACACCCTCTTTTATGATTCACGTATTCAGACTTTTATCTCCTGGAAGAAAAGAGGGGGGAGAGATGGTTCCAAGGGGGGGGGGCTTTGAAGGGAGAGGCCACAATGAAAAGGGGGAAGAAATGGCGGGAAATCCTCTCCTCAGAGGCCCCTTTGTGCAGCTTTGCCCATTTTTGCAAGGCTGAACCCGTGCAAGCCATGGGCCTCGTCGGGGAATCTGCCCCACACATTCCAGGGGTTGGGAAAAGAATTTCCCCTCCGAAGGGGTTTTTTTCCCCTTCTTTTTCCCCCCCCAGAGGGCCTGAAAGTAGAAAAAGAGATTCTGGCTGCAGTTAGATTTTGCAGGATTTACGAGACAGGGCGATTGGATGGCGCATGCAAAAATCTTTACCCTTTTAGAGGGGCAAAGCAGAGGAAAGAGTATGGGAGACGTACAGGCATGAATCTGGGCCCCCACCTTGCCATTCCTTTTTGAGGTCTGCTTTTTCTAAAAAAAAACCAAAAACCCTCCTCAGAAACCGACCCACGAGGCTATCGCTTTGTCCTTGTGACTTTAAAATCATTTTGAAATCCTCCATTCCCACCCCCCGGATATTGGCGAAGAATATATGCGATTGGAATATTAGAAAAAAGTTTTTAGTAGCAATAGAAGAGAATGTGTGTAGCTCAGGGCTGAATTGTGGAGTCCTTAGTGGTCTCTGAGCGTGGTGGGGTTTTCTTGCAAAAAAAACCAACCCAAAATACTCCAAAATTAATTAATTACCAGCTCAGATGAACAATCAAACAGCAAACGATAGCCTAATCAAAGAACTATCAAGAACATTCCCATCAACACTGACAGGGCAAGCCATTTATATATAAACATGGAGCAAACACCTCTCCCTTCCTAGGCACTGATGATGTTATCTAGTTGGGTAATGAAATGTCTGTGAGAAAACAAGCTGAGAGAGCACCCACAAATGTCTAGCTTTAGGGCTCCTGAGCATAGCCAGAATTTTGTGCATAGCCCTCAGGATTTACCAAGCAGATATCAGAGCTTCAAGCTCTGTATCATTAGGTAGGTTTCAAGAGTAGGTTGACCCAGGCAATTAGAGCTAGCAATTATTAATTTGGGGGGGGGGTTTGCATGTGACAAGTAGAACATGGGGTGTTTATTTTTGCCTTTGGCTTTCTTTGCAACTCATTGTGTTTTTACACATTTGTCATTTTTTTAAAAAAATAAATGTACCGTTTCCTTTGTACCAGGGTCTTGATGATGGAGTGTTGTTGAACATGTCCACGGGGGCTTGACCTGGCTTTGCAAACCGTAATAATAAATTTGGGAGACTGACCTCTTCTGCATTGTCCTGTTTGTGCAGAGAAAACAAACCTTGAAATGTTTGTCCCTGAAGGGCAAGGGAGAAGAGAGAAGAAAATGTAAGAAATGAAAGAATATTTGAACGCTGGAGTCCTTGGTGCTCCCTGAATGTGGTTGTTTTCTTGCAGATGTTTCATTACCTAACTTGGTAACCTCTACAGCCATGGCAGTGACTGAAACATCTGCAAGAAAATAACCAAGCGCAGAGAGCACCAAGGTTTCCACAAGAAAATGCAACCGATAAAAGGACACATAGGACTTCAGAACATCCCTCTTACAGATTCTTCTCCAACATCATCAAGGGGGTACCCCACTATTTTGTCCTGAGGCTGTCTGTTTAGCAAGGGTGATGGACTCTCCGAGGCCTTTCAAAATTCTTCACTGTATTTGCCCCCGTTCTTTGCCCACAAATGCAGTGGAGAATTTGAAAACGATCATTTCTCTGCCTTTATTCCTCCAAGCCAGAAAAAATAACCCCAGTAGCAATAACAATAACACTTAGATTTATATATTGCTCTACAGTGCTTTACTACCCTCTCTAAGTGGTTTACAGAGTCAGCCTATTGCCCGTAACAATCTGGGTCCTCATTTTACCGACCTCGGAAGGATGGAAGGCTGAGGCAATCTTGAGCAGGATCGAACTTCTGACTGTGGACAGAGTCAGCCTGCAATGCTGCATTCTATCCACTGGGAAGGAAGGAAGAAAGATAGCAATTGCACTTAGACTTATAAACTGCTTCACAGTACTTTACAGCCCTCTCTAAGCAGTTTACACAGTCAGCATCTTGCCTCCAACAATCTGGGTCCTCATTTTACCGACCTCGGAAGGATGGAAGTCAATATTGAGCAAGATCGAACTTCTGACTGTGGACAGAGTCAGCCTGCAATGCTGCATTCTATCCACTGGGAAGGAAGGAAGAAAGATAGCAATTGCACTTAGACTTATACACTGCTTCACAGTACTTTACAGCCCTCTCTAAGCAGTTTACACAGTCAGCATCTTGCCCCCAACAATCTGGGTCCTCATTTTACCGACCTCGGAAGGATGGAAGGCTGAGTCAACCTTGAGCCGGTCAGGATCGAACTGCAGGCAGTCAGCAGAAGTAGCCTGCAGTACTGCATTCTAACCACTGGGCCACCACGGCTCTGCCTACATTAGTTCTCTGCCTACTTGGCATGGCTGGATTCAGGCAATCCTCCAAGCCACTTTAGATTGGATGAGTTCTTATTACGTCTTACAGCCAGAAGAACCTCAAGCCAACAACTCCACACTTTCTGTCCCACCCTCTTCATGGCTCTGAATATCCAACTTTTATTTGGTTCCAGTAGTAGAAAATTGATCTCCCCATTAGCCACCTCTTTGACTTCTGGGTCAGTGAAGGAAAAGAAAGGGCCTCCCTCTCCACCAGACTGGCATGGAGGCCCGGAGATGAGCAAGGGGGATCTGTCGCTGCTTTGCACTTTCCTAATTCCTCTGTGGAGCTGTAGGAATCAAGGGCAAAGAGGGGGGGGGGTCTATCCTGGAAAGATAGCAAGCTGCCAATAAAGGAGAATATTTGTAGCTCAGGTTTAAAATGAGGGGGTCTTTGGTGCTCTCGGTCTTCTTGCAGATGTTGCATTACTCAACTACCGGTAGCATTATCAGCACTGGAAGGGAGGGGGATTATGGAGAGGAGGAGGAGGAGGAGGAGGAGGAGGAGGAGGAGGAGGAGGAAGAGGACTGGAGAAAAAAAAGAGAGGAGGGGGAGTGGAAACAAAGAAGGAGATGAGAAAGAAAAGAGAGAAGGAGGAAGGGAGAAGGGAGGAGAAGAAGAGGAGGAGAGGGATAAATGAAATTGCTGTGATTGTACAGTATGTACTTCATGCATAATTTCCCCCATCGTCAAAGAAAATGCAGACGACTTTCCAGGGAAAACGTTAAATTCTGATGCGACCACCTTAAGTTTTCTTTCATTTTGCTTGTCTTTCTGCTGGCACAGGTTGTGGGTTTTTGTGGGTTTTTTTTATTTTTTATTTTTGTTTTTTTTTCCTCCAAAAAGTTTTTCTACCGCCCTGAAATGTTGGCTGCGTCCCAATCACCACCCTGGAACGAGGGGGATATGGGAAGTGGAGTGGGAGGTCGCAGCTAACCCGGGGGGCACAGGGCAGTGAAAACAAGAATGGGGGAAAAAAAACTGCAAACAGAGGAGTGGGGAAGAGGAGAGGGTGGGGGGGGGGGTGGGAAGAAGAATAAATGTTTTCTCTTTGGCAGAAAAGGCTATCTGCTTTGGCCAAAAAAAAAAAAAAAAACCACCCCTCAGCTGAAATCAAAACAATCTCTCCGCTAGGCAGAAACCTCACCGGATGTGCAGAGTATTAAATGCAATAATTTAAATGAAAAAGAATGCATGGGAGACAGGGAAGGGAAGCCAGCACTTCTGTTGTGCTATTTACTATCTTCTCCCCCCCCCTTGTTTCCTCCCTCGACATTTTCTGTTTTCCCCTCCTGGTTGGGTCATTTTTCTTGGTGTATTTCCAGTGGGATACTAGAAAGAATAAGTATTCCTTCAGGTATGGAAATGCCCACTTGGGCTTAGGGCGGATACCCACCTAAAGGGAGCCACAAGTGTGGTGCAGTTGCACACAAGGGCTGCAGAAGAGATCTCTTCCCAGGGCGCTGAGGGGCTGTCAACTTGTTGCAATAGCCCCCCGTAGCTTACCCCTGTGTCCTTTTGCTGTGGCGCCTACAGGGCAACTAGCTATGTATCCCTCCACCTCTTTCTTCATACCTGGCCACCAAAATTGACGTCTAAACGAGGTGCAGGGTCTTTACAAAACCAAAGTGCCCCGCAGTTTCTAGAATCACGGCTCCTTGCAGAATTAGAAGCTTTGACTCGCGGGCACGTAGAGCTTGCTGCTTACCCACACCTTGGTGTAGGCATCCTCCTTGTGGTTTACAAACCATTTGTCTTGGACCAGGGCTGTTTTCAGCCTGGTGACCTTGAAGCAGCATCTCAGAGAGATACAAAAGTTACTTTCACTTTCCCCCAAGCATTTGCCCCCTCCCATCGACCCTCCCCAGACTTCATGGCACACTGTTACCGCAGGGTAGGGAAGCATACAAGCTAGCGCAGTGATGGCAAACCTTTTAGAGACCGGAGTGCCCAAAACCTGGCCCCGCTCCCACTCCACCCCCTGCCCGCCTCCACTCTGCCCCCCATCCCCCACCCTGCCTGCCCACAGGACCACTCACTGCCTCCAGGGCCCACCGCAGATTGCCCAGCAGCGCTATGGCAGCCATACCCTCTGCCCGCGCCCTGCAGCATCAACTGCATGATGGGGTGTGAGTCTTGTCTACGCTGCCTGGCTGCCATGTCCTTGGCTGAGCTGCTCCGTGTGGGCCACGCTCAAGGGTGAGTCTCCTTCAGGGGGGCTGCTGGAGAGGAGGGGGTCACGGGGGAGGCAAGGCTGGGGCAACAACACGTGTGCCCACAAAGAGGGCTCCGAGTGCCGCCTCTGGCACCCGTGCCACAGGTTCGCCACCACTGAGCTAGCGTATGGTGGCAGCTGACAGATTGGACAATCACGGTCTCAAATGATATGAGGCAGGGGTCTCCGAACTTGGCCAAGTTGAAGGCTTGTGAATGTCAGTTCCCAGAATTCCCCCAGCCAGCCACGCTTTCGAAAGCTTTAATTGATCGTGCTGGCTGGGGAATTCTGGGATTTGAAGTCCGTAAGTGTTAAACTTGCCCAGTTTGGAGAGCCCTGGTATAGGGGTCTCCTGCTTGAACAGGGGGTTGGATAAGAAGACCTCCAAGGTCCCTTTCAGCGCTGTTTATTGTGTTATTCTGCTCAGCTGCCAAAAAAGCCAGTGCAGTCCTAGGGCTGCATCAACAGAGAAATAGCATCAAGATCATGTGAAAATACGGTTTTATATTGCACTGGCGAGACCCCTTGAAATACTGCATTCAGTTCTAGTCACCACAATACCAAACAGATGTTGAGGAGGAGATGTTATTCTGCTAAGAAAAAAGAAAATAGATGGGTGAGGGCTGGAAAGCTAAAGTGGGGGTGCTTCCCCTCCAGACTCCAGTTTTTTCCTGACTCAGGAAACTTGGAGGAACTGCTGATCCTTGGATAGAGGAGTGCAAATTAAGGAAAGTGTTTATATTCTTTGCAGACGTCTGGTCGTTAGCACTCTGAAAGTCGGTCTAACAATCAGATGATTGCAAAGAATATAAATCCTTCTGTTCCCCTCCCAGTCAGCTAGAACTGAAGAAGCTCCTTGGATGAGAAGTGAAACGTTTTCAAAGAAAAAATCTCCACAAAAGTCCAGTTGCCTTTTGGAAAAGCACACGAGGGACAACCATGACCTGGTTGATTGAGAATCTCCACTTCCTTCCTTTCCTCCGTCCCTTCTTTCCTTCCTTCCCTCTCCCTTCTGTCCTTCCTTCTTTCCTTTTTCCCTTCCTTCTTTCCGTCCCTTCCCTCTCTCCCTTGTCCTTCCTTTTTCCCTTCCTTCCTTCCCTTTCCTTCCTTCTCTCCCTTCCGTCCTTCCTTCCTTCCCTCTCTCCCTTCCTTCCTTCTTCCATTCCTTCCCTCTCTCCCTTCCTCCCTCCCGTCCCTTCTTTCTTTCCTTCCCTCTTCCTTTGTCCCTTCCTTCCTTCCTTCCCTCTTTCCTCTCTCCCTTCTGTCCTTCCTTCCCTCTCCCTTCCGTCCTTCCTTCCTTCATTCTTTCCTTCCTTCCTTTTCTCCTTCCCTCCCTTTCCTTCCTTCCCTCTCTCCCTTCTGTTCTTCCTTCTTTCCTTTCTCCCTTCCCTCCTTTCCTTCCTTCCCTCTCTCCCTTTCTTCCTTCCCTCCTTTCCTCTCTCCCTTCCTTCCTTCCTTCCTTCCTTCCTTCCTTCCTCCCTCCCTCCCTCCCTCCCTCCCTCCCTCCCTCTTCCCCAGAGCTAGGGAGGCTTTTGTCTGAGATGCTCCCTCAGCTTACCTTACTGGCCCAGACTCGGATTTCTTTTATCTGACGATTGTCTTGGTTGCAGCTCTTAACCACTGCAGTGGTTCGCTGATCGACTGCAGTTGAAAATGGCCACAAAGTCGGGTCTGCCTTAAAGTTTGCATTGCTTAGCAACCAGACTCCCAATCCCAATAGGGGTTGTAAGTCAAGGGCTACCTGTAGAACTTCAGTTGCTCCAACATGGCTGCCATGTTGACTTTTTTGACCACACCCCTGTGGTTCTGTATGAAGGACACCCCACGGAAAATACACAACAAACCCCTCGAAGGCTGTCCCAGATTCAAAGTTGAGAACTCAAGACAGTTGTTTAATTATACCCTTCAAAAGATCAATACAAGTTTTTTTAAAAAAAAAATAAAATAGAAAAACACATGGAAAGAAATTGCAACCGAGCGTCTCATTCATCTCTTCTTAGACATTAACGATATGTATAAAAACGGTACTGAACACATTACAAATCTTCTCCATATCAAAACTTTAGGCACTTTGTTTTGCCTAAAATCCTCTACAATGGGCTAAAAAAATAGAGAGACTTATTTGGTACCTTTTCTTGCTACTGTTGGCAATGCATCTTATATTAACATTTCACGCTGGAAAAAAAGAAAAAGAAAAAGAAAAAGAAAAGAGACCAGACAATTACACATGGACAATGACAATACAATTTAGATTCAAACAAAGAACAAAACTACACGTTTGGTATCGTGATCACTTTAGTGCACATATGACACACTTCCCGTGTCGGATAACTAAAAACAAATTTAAAGGGCTGGCCGGCATTTAGATCAGGGATGTCCAACCTTGGCAACTTTAAGACTTGTGGACTTCAACTCCCAGAAACCCCCAGCCAGCCATGGCTGGCTGGGGGTTTCTGGGAGTTGAAGTCCACAAGTCTTAAAGTTGCCAAGGTTGGAGACCTGTGATTTACATGCTCAAGGACTCTCAATCAACACTAACATTGATTTTGCATTTCAGTTTACTACCTATCCGAAATCCATCCTGATCTTTCAATGAAGATCTTCAGACAACCTTCTAAGCATGCAACATTTCATTTGAATAACAAAAACTGGCTCTCTTTCTTCTAGGAAACATAGAAAGGCCATTTGGCTCCTCAGGGAAGCAGCGTGTTTTTCCCAAAAAAATCCTGCCCAGCTGAGATAGGCCCGCTGAGAAGATACCCTTATATCACATTACCTAGAGCCATGTACTTCCCAGCAATTTATAGCATCAACCAGTTCTGGCAGATAGCAGCCAACTTTGGCTGACTTTCAAAAAACTAAGCAGGGTTGGATCTGGCTTATTTTGGGATGAGAGACACCCCAAATCTTCCCGGGCAATTATTTATGGAAGTGAGGTGTCATCTTTTCATTCTAATATTGCCAAAGACACAGATGTGCTCTGTTAGTAACAAGCCATTGGGCGCCATTTGAAAGACAGGGCAAGGAGCTTGTATATAAAAAACCCATTCCTTTCTAACACTGATGATGTTACCTAGTTGGGTCATGAAACGTCTGCAAGAAAACCACCAAGCTCAGGGAGGACCAAAGACCCCATAGTCTTCCTCTTCTCCACAAACTCCCTTCTTGCACTGATGTTACCTAGTTGGGTCGTGAAATGTCTGCAAGAAAACCACCAAGCTCAGAGAGCACCAAGCACCCCACAGTTCAACCCTGAGCCACACATATTCTCTTCTTGAAGTCCACAAGTCTTACAAGAGAGACATGGATTGCAGAAATATTTGCACCCAACCGTTGTTGCAATGAAGTTACTGTTGCATAATATCTGCACCGTGACTGGAGATGTTGTAAGATATCATAAATCGCAGTGAAGAAACAGCCTGGGTTTACCATAATCCAACTCAATGTTTCTCAACCTTGACAAATTTAAGATAGGTGGACTTCAACTTCCAAATTTCTTGGGGATTCTGGGAATTGAGGTCCATATATCTTCAAACAGCTAAGACTGAGAAATAATGATCTAACTCATGGCTTCCCAAGGATTCAGTATGTTGGCTGCATTTGAGATGCTGAGTGTTTGGGACACACTCACCAATGACCACCATAGGGGGACATGCAGCCACAACGTACCCTTATTTGGAAACAGGCAGTCCTCTTAATCCTCCACCCACAAATGTTACCCCCACTTTCTTTTCACATTTTCAAAGCAAGTGAGCGTTTATTTCTAACAAAACACGGAATTGCGAAGATTCCTGTGGTGGTAGCTCTTTTCTAAGGGAGCATCCAAAAGCAGGGACGACGGCTTCCAGCATGTCAGTTTACTAAGAGGTTCATTTTCTACGTAGAAAAAACAATCTTACAAAAAATAAATTTAAAGGACTAATGAGATACAGAAACTGGACATTTTCAAGAGGGGCTCTTGGCACTTTTGCATTTACTAGCTGCCAAATCAAGTAAACTTGTGCGTATTTTAAAAAGGAGAGCAAAGCTAGAGGGAGAGTGGATTTGAGGAAACCAAACACTTCAACAGGGCAGAGGGGTACAAGTGCAAAAGGGAGGCTTGTCCTTCCTTCCTTCCTTCCTTCCTTCCTTCCTTCCTGGCTTTTCTACCTTCTTCCTTCCTTCCTTCCTTCTTCCCTCCTTCCTTCTTCTTTCTTCTCATTCCCTTTTCCCTTCTCCTTCCTTCCTTTCTTCCCTTCCTTCCTCCCTCCTTCCTTCTCTTAAGCCTCTCATTTTATCAGAGCATCTATTCCTATTTTTATATATTTTCTGCCAAGGAAGGAAGGAAGGAAGGAAGGAAGGAAGGAAGGAAGGAAGGGAGGAAGGGAGGGAGGGAGGGAAGGCAGGCTACACAGGACACATCAGAATAAAACAAGAAGATTTAGAACAGTGTTTCCCAACCTCAGCAATTTTAAGCCTGTCTGGGAAAATCTGGAACTTGAAGTTCACACATCTTAAAACCTTGCCAAGGTTGGGAAACAGCGATACCAGAGCCTGTGGCAAGACTGCCCAACAATATCTCTTTAGAACAGCAACTGTGACAACCATCACACCAGCGTTCACGGACAGGTTATTCCAATGGACCTATTTCCCTTATGCATCATGGCTGAACCCATACAACAATACATCCTGTGACACATCTGTAACACCGTTAATCCTTTCCAAATGGTAAAAGGAGAAGGAGCCATTTAGAATTTCTCTAAATATCTCTGAGATTTAGCAGCATTTACTATCACCAACCTTACAGTACAGTGGAACTGAGACTGGGTCACAACAAAGGATGTCATGGCCTCTAAAAGTTTAACCCAGTGGCTCTCTATCTATGATCCATGGATACCTGGGCCCCTCACAATGTCGTCACAGGGGAACCGCGAAGGCTTGAACAAGATGTCATGATTTAAATCTCGAGTTAAGTCTTGGGGATCTGTGGCCACAAAAAAAAGTATTTAAATGGGGTCCGTGGTGAAGAAAAGATTGAGAACCACTGGTTTAACCTATTTGTGACAGTAAAAGCCCGCAAGGACTGCAGCTATGAGGGTTATCCTGATTCGATCTAAATCCTTTGTGTGTGTGGTTTTTCAATTCCAGTTTATACCTTGGGACATTGTGTGATCCAGCCAACCTTCCAACCAAGACAGAGTTATCTTGAGAGGCTAAAACAGTTGCCAAAGAGTTTTTGCGCACTGAGATTTGCAACATCCAGTTTTAACTATTTCCAGGACGTCCTCAACTTACAGCAGTTCGTTTAGTGACCGTTTGGAGTTACAACGGTGCTGGAAAAAAAGCGACTGATGACCGTTTTTCACACGTACGACCGTGACAGCATCCTCACGGTCACGTGATCAAAATCCAGACACTTGGTAACTGGGTCATATTTATGAGGATTGCGGTGTCCCAGGGGGTCACGTGACCCCCTTTTGCGACCTTCCAACAAGCAAAGTCGATGGATTCATTTAACAACCAAGTTATTAACTGGACTGCAGCGATTCACTTAACAACTGTGGCAAAACTCACTTGACAAATGTTTCACTTAGCAACACAAATTTTGGGCGCAGTTGTGGTTGTTAAGTCGAGGACTAACCTATACTTATTCTTTCTTTCTTTATGAAGAACATTTATATGGCTGCCCAAGTCACTCAAGCTGACGCCGGCCAGCTTAGCAGAAATGCTATATCAAACCCCTGAGGTTCACATTCCTGAAAAGACCCAACTCTTCTTTCTGTGGCTTGAAGAAAAACAATGTCTAAATAATAATAATAATAATAATAATAATAATAATAATAGTAATAATAGTAACAATAAAAACCAGGCTGTATATGCTTCCAAATTTCTGTGCTGGCCCCAATAACCCTTTCTGCGAATGGCTGTTCATTCACAGACAATTATCCCTAGTTCTAGTCCTTGATTATCACCCGCTTTCGTTGTGAGCACACACAGTTGTCCCTCTCATTCGGCAGCCCAGCCCAGCCCAGCCCAGGAAACTCAAGATAACGTGGTGAACCTTTAACAGACTGAAATGTAGTCTATAAATGCTTAGGCTGCCATAAATTGATTAGGCTGTAAGGCACCCTGAATACACAGCCATTTTTTTTATTGGTGACAACTGACAAAGTTGCCGGCCCATTTGGCACAGAGGTGTTGTGGCCGGGTAGAAATCAACAATGAGCACCAAAGTGATGATAGAATTGTTCCGTGCAATTTAGAGTGATGAAGGGAAGACGGGCATCCTTTCTTATCTCTCTCTCTCTCTTTTTCCCACATCCATCCGTAGGGGAGTTCCAAAGCTCCAGGAAACCATTATAGGTAGTCCTCGGCTTACAAACAGTCCATTTAGTGGACGGTTCCAAGTTACAACGGCACTGAAAAAAAGCGACTTACGGCCATTGGAGCATCCCCACTGTCACGTGATCAAAAGTCAGAAGCTTGGCAACTGGCATGTACTTAGGACGGTTGCAGTGCCCCGTGGTCGCGTGATCCCCTTTTGCGATCTTCTGTCCAAGCAAAATCCATGGGGAAGCCGGATTCACTTAATAACTGTGTTACTGACTTAACAACCACAGTGATTCACTTAACAACTGTGGCAAGAAAGGGCGCAAAAGGGGATCGGGCGACGCCCCCAAAATGTTTCACTTAGCAACAGAAATTTTGGGCTCAACTGTGGTCGTGAGTTGAGGACTACCTGGATTTTGATCCTGCAATTTAACCACCACCTCAGTTTCAGTGGAGGTGAACCCCAACATCAGTCCTTCCATTTTGTAAATGTTGGACTCAATGTTTACAACCTCCTTGTGGTTGTAAGCCGAGGACTACCTGTACAGTGCAATAAAACAGATTTCAAGAATTCTTAGCTGCCAAGCAATCATTGTTCAATTTTCTGGAAGCCTGGATACAGGAACCCCAAAGAGAAAATGGCATGCAAGGTAGGATTTTAGTAAACCTGGTCCACCTCTCCAGCTTTACTAAACAATTATCAGATGATTTTAAGCACATTTTTGGAATCATGGACTAGAAATATTTTTCAAATAAGTGTCAATAAGGAAGGTTGATTTTTGCAGCCAGCACTTAATTCTGAAGTTCTTCTAATGTGAAGTTATATCCTATCCTTTTTGATCTCTATTACTGGACACGTGATCTTTCTCAACTTTGAAGAATCGTGGGAATCACAGTTCTGTGGTGGCTAGCTGCAGAGATCTCAAAATTATGGGGAAGAAAATGGACTGACCTCTAGAAGTGCTTTGGACATTTAACTTTCATCAGCTCCCAAATCAAGAGCAAGGGCTGGTAGTCCAAAACATCTAGAGAACATCACAATTGTTTGACATCGCCAACAAACTTGAACCATCAGAGTCTTTTGAGTAGCATGGATAAACAGACATAAATTGAAAATAGCCTTGGTGTACATTATCTTCAGAGGTTCCTTCTTTCCCAGATCAATCAA
>NW_015387134.1:382927-385323 GCF_001527695.2 Protobothrops mucrosquamatus
ACATTTAACTTTCATCAGCTCCCAAATCAAGAGCAAGGGCTGGTAGTCCAAAACATCTAGAGAACATCACAATTGTTTGACATCGCCAACAAACTTGAACCATCAGAGTCTTTTGAGTAGCATGGATAAACAGACATAAATTGAAAATAGCCTTGGTGTACATTATCTTCAGAGGTTCCTTCTTTCCCAGATCAATCAAACGTTCTCCAGTTATCAGGAGTTGTCCAATTATTATTTTGGAAGAATAAGAGCTTAATTGAACAATTAAAAATGTGTTGCCACAGAACATAGACTCTTGAGGATTTTCACAGTGCATTTAAGATATGGTTTGATTAAACCCAGCTTGCTAAAGAAACTACAACTCGCTGGATTCACACACACACATACACACACAACACACAGCACCAAGCCACAGTTTTCAAAAACTAGGGTGTATATATAGAATAAGTCACAACTGGCTGGGTTTGTGTGATAGACTGAACTCATGTCAAAGTTCAGTACAATGTGTGAATCCAGTCTGGATTTTATTGAGAATTGGTGGCCATGAAGTCAGAATCAGGCAATTTTTATGAAGAAAAGCTGGTGGCTGGATCTGAATTATTTAAACAAATCTTGCAACGGCATTCAGATATCTAGATGTGGAATTCAATCAACCCATTTTCACATTTACGTTATTTTTTGGGGGGAAATGTATTTCATCTGCAGTTGTTTAAAGCTTTGTTCTCCCTGCCTGAATTAACAAGAGATGGATATATTTTTTAAAAAGGAAAATGAATAGAACCGAGCATGTGTCCTTTCCAGTCACATGTTTTGTCCCTCTTTCTGACATCTTTCAGCATGTTTGAAGCATGATGCCTCCTTCTTCCCCTCTCCTGAAAACATCTCATTCTTCATTTAGTTTAGGATGGTCTCCTTGGATGACAGAATCTAATGATGATAAGCCACACAACCCCCCAAAGAGAAAGCTGGATCATCTCCTGGGCTTTCTTGACTGATCATGAATGAGCAGCTGAATGGATCATCCTTTTAGACCTGAAACTCATGGTCCTTCCTATTGGGTTGGTGATGTATCTGCAGATATCCACAGTGAAGAGGAACAGGTGTGGCTTTCTGCAAACTCAGGAAGAATTATATTGGCTTTCATGGGTGGTGGAAAACTCAAAGACCAAAACCCCAAGTCCCACCTCATTCCCATGTGTGGTAAGTTCTGAAACCTTTTGCCTGCTTCGTGATGATCCTCAACATGATCAGAGAACATCTCATGAGGCTCTGCTTGGACTTGGCCAAGACAACTCATTTGCAGACAACCAGGAAAAGAGTTATGGGCTGGTAGATCCATTTGATCACCTGGAGGAAGGAAAGAGCTTGTTCTTCCTTGTGTCTAAGGACAAGGTTCTCCTTCTGTTGCCACCACGAGGGTGGCTGCTTCTGGCTTGATCACTGCCCCAGAGGCTTCCCTTCTTCTTGATCTCTTCTCATCTCAAGTCAGTCCAACGAGACCTCACAGGGGTTCTCGTGAGCCTGCCGCGCCTCCTCGTAAATGCGGATGAAGTCTTTGTACCGGGGAGCGCAGGTGAGCCAGGCCTCAGCAAAGTGCATCCACCCAGTGAATAAAAAACTGCCCGGACCGGGCCTCACCCCACATCGTAGCAGGGTGTGGATGCTGCCTGTGGATTTTCCAGATTTGCCAAGCGGTTGAAACAGAGCGAACTTCTGCCGGTGGATCCGAGTGGCACTCACGCCGATGATCGATTCTTGGGCTTCCCTGTCATTGGAGACGGCCTTGATGTTGCCACGGATAACTGCAAGAAAGGTTGAGGGGGGAGGCAGAAGGGAAAGTGCTCATAAAGGAGATTCAACAATGATTCAATCCCCCCCACCCTTTTATAAGGTCATTTCAAGCAGTAACCCAGGAAACAGAATAGCAGATCAGGTCCAGGTGATTCCAGGCTTAAAGGCTAAGCTATGGCGAGCCTTGATCAGAGTTTACTGAATGTATCCCCACTGGCATCGGTTCACGCCACTCTCTAAACTGGTGTTTTTCAAACTTGGCCACTTTAAGAGGTATGGACTTCATCTCCCAGAATTCCTGGTTGGAATTTGAAAACTAGTGCCCTAAACCATGAGCCATGTTTTCCAAGCCACAATGGCTAAGTTCACAAGAATTGCTGGACATAAGCTCAAGAGTTAAAAGAGTAATTTATTTATTTATTTATTTATTTATATTTGGATTTATATCCCGCCCTTCTCCCGTAGGACTCAGGGCGGCTGACAATCAAATTAAAATACATATATAACAATACAAGTTTAAAATTAATTAAAAGGAATATTTAAATATTTGTCAAATTTAAAATATAATTAAAACCCCTCTAAAAGTTGCCCTAGGCCAGTCCTGC